>NC_051158.1:152728423-152759896 GCF_013339745.2 Dermacentor silvarum | reverse complement strand
TTGTCCTGCACGGTTAATCCAACATAAAGTACATAAAAGTGAACACCTAAATCAGCGCAATGTAGCTGCGTTATCAAAAAATGCTTGTTTTACAATTCTGTAAATAAATTGTAACGCTGTATGACATTTCTTAAAGTCTGATATTGCCAATATTTACCAATAACACGTTCGCCCTTGCTGCCTCGCTTTGTCGATGTATGGTTAGAGGCACGGGTGTTAATTCACGCCGCTGTTGATATCTTGAATAAATGTGATTCACAGTTGCCAGGCGCGCAAAAATTGTATACACCATGTCGATGTGGCTATCTGAAATTGGGAGTGGTGTTACATTAGGTTTATAAGTAAAACATGCATTCAACTTTGGTCAATAGCTTTAAGGACGCCAGGAGGGCATAACAGACATAGAGCACTGTTCTCGTCGGTCCCCTATTTTGTCCTTGCACGGTTAATCCAACATTAAAGTACATAGAAAGTGAACACCTAAATCAGTCGCAATGTAGCTGCGTTATCAAAAATGCTGTTTTACAATATCCTGTAAATAATTTGTAACGCTGTATGACATTTCTTAAAGTCTAGATATTGCCAATATTTACCAATAACACGTTCGCCCTTGCTGCCTCGCTTTGTCGATGTATGGTTAGAGGAACGGGTGTTAATTCACGCCGCTGTTGATATCTTGAAAAATGTGATTCACAGTTGCCAGGCGCGCAAAATTGTATTACACCATGTCGATGTGGCTACTCTGAAATTGGGAGTGGTGTTACATTAGGCGTAATAGTAAAACGTGCATTCAACTTTGGTCAATAGCTTAAGGACGCCAGAGAGGGCATAACAGACAATAGAGCACTGTTCTCGTCGGTCCCCTATTTTGTCCTTGCACGGTTAATCCAACAATAAAGTACATAGAAAGTGAACACCTAAATCAGCGCAATGTAGCTGCATTATCAAAAAATGCTCTTTTACAATATCGTGTAAATAAATTTCTTACGCCGTATGACATTTCTTAAAGTCTAGATAATGGCAATATTTACCAATAACACGTTCGCCCTTGCTGCCTCGCTGTGTCGATGTATGGTTAGTGGAACGGGTGTTAATTCACACCGCTGTTGATATCTTGAAAAATGTGATTCACAGTTGCCAGGCGCGCAAAATTGTATTACACCATGTCGATGTGGCTACTCTGAAATAGGCAGTGGTGTTACATTAGGCGTATAGATAAAACGTGCATTCAACTTTGGTCAATAGCTTAAGGAAGCCAGAGAGGGCATAACAGACAATAGAGCACTGTTCTCGTCGGTCCCCTATTTTGTCCTTGCACGGTTAATCCAACATTAAAGTACATAGAAAGTGAACACCTAAATCAGCGCAATGTAGCTGCGTTATCAAAAAATGCTGTTTTACAATGTCCTGTAAATAAATTTGTAACGCTGTATGACATTTCTTAAAGTCTAGATATTGCCGATATTTACCAATAACACGTTCGCCCTTGCTGCCTCGCTGTGTCGATGTATGGTTAGTGGAACGGGTGTTAATTCACACCGCTGTTGATATCTTGAATAATGTGATTCACAGTTGCCAGGCGCGCAAAATTGTATTACACCATGTCGATGTGGCTACTCTGAAATTGGGAGTGGTGTTACATTAGGCGTATAGGTAAAACGTGCATTCAACTTTGGTCAATAGCTTAAGGACGCCAGAGAGGGCATAACAGACAATAGAGCACTGTTCTCAACGGTCCCCTATTTTGTCCTTGCACGGTTAATCCAACACTAAAGTACATAGAAAGTGAACACCTAAATCAGTGCAATGTGGCTGCGATATCAAAAAATGCTCTTTTACAATATCGTGTAAATAAATTTCTTACGCCGTATGACATTTCTTAAAGTCTAGATATTGCCAATATTTACCAATAACACGTTCGCCCTTGCTGCCTCGCTGTGTCGATGTATGGTTAGTGGAACGGGTGTTAATTCACACCGCTGTTGATATCTTGAAAAATGTGATTCACAGTTGCCAGGCGCGCAAAATTGTATTACACCATGTCGATGTGGCTACTCTGAAATTGGGAGTGGTGTTACATTAGGCGTATAGGTAAAACGTGCATTCAACTTTGGTCAATAGCTTAAGGACGCCAGAGAGGGCATAACAGACAATAGAGCACTGTTCTCAGTCGGTCCCCTATTTTGTCCTTGCACGGTTAATCCAACACTAAAGTACATAGAAAGTGAACACCTAAATCAGTGCAATGTAGCTGCATTATCAAAAAATGCTCTTTTACAATATCGTGTAAATAAATTTCTTACGCCGTATGACATTTCTTAAAGTCTAGATATTGCCAATATTTACCAATAACACGTTCGCCCTTGCTGCCTCGCTTTGTCGATGTATGGTTAGAGGAACGGGTGTTAATTCACGCCGCTGTTGATATCTTGAAAAATGTGATTCACAGTTGCCAGGCGCGCAAAATTGTATTACACCATGTCGATGTGGCTACTCTGAAATTGGGAGTGGTGTTACATTAGGCGTATAGGTAAAACGTGCATTCAACTTTGGTCAATAGCTTAAGGAAGCCAGAGAGGGCATAACAGACAATAGAGCACTGTTCTCGTCGGTCCCCTATTTTGTCCTTGCACGGTTAATCCAACATTAAAGTACATAGAAAGTGAACACCTAAATCAGCGCAATGTAGCTGCGTTATCAAAAAATGCTGTTTTACAATATCCTGTAAATAAATTTGTAACGCTGTATGACATTTCTTAAAGTCTAGATATTGCCAATATTTACCAATAACACGTTCGCCCTTGCTGCCTCGCTGTGTCGATGTATGGTTAGTGGAACGGGTGTTAATTCACACCGCTGTTGATATCTTGAATAATGTGATTCACAGTTGCCAGGCGCGCAAAATTGTATTACACCATGTCGATGTGGCTACTCTGAAATTGGGAGTGGTGTTACATTAGGCGTAGGTAAAACGTGCATTCAACTTTGGTCAATAGCTTAAGGAAGCCAGAGAGGGCATAACAGACAATAGAGCACTGTTCTCGTCGGTCCCCTATTTTGTCCTTGCACGGTTAATCCAACATTAAAGTACATAGAAAGTGAACACCTAAATCAGCGCAATGTAGCTGCGTTATCAAAAAATGCTGTTTTACAATAGTCCTGTAAATAAATTTGTAACGCTGTATGACATTTCTTAAAGTCTAGATAATGCCAATATTTACCAATAACACGTTCGCCCTTGCTGCCTCGCTGTGTCGATGTATGGTTAGTGGAACGGGTGTTAATTCACACCGCTGTTGATATCTTGAATAATGTGATTCACAGTTGCCAGGCGCGCAAAATTGTATTACACCATGTCGATGTGGCTACTCTGAAATTGGGAGTGGTGTTACATTAGGCGTATAGGTAAAACAGTGCATTCAACTTTGGTCAATAGCTTAAGGACGCCAGAGAGGGCATAACAGACAATAGAGCACTGTTCTCGTCGGTCCCCTATTTTGTCCTTGCACGGTTAATCCAACACTAAAGTACATAGAAAGTGAACACCTAAATCAGCGCAATGTAGCTGCGATATCAAAAAATGCTGTTTTACAATATCTGTAAATAAATTTGTAACGCTGTATGACATTTCTTAAAGTCTAGATATTGCCAATATTTACCAATAACACGTTCGCCCTTGCTGCCTCGCTGTGTCGATGTATGGTTAGTGGAACGGGTGTTAATTCACACCGCTGTTGATATCTTGAAAAATGTGATTCACAGTTGCCAGGCGCGCAAAATTGTATTACACCATGTCGATGTGGCTACTCTGAAATTGGGAGTGGTGTTACATTAGGCGTATAGGTAAAACGTGCATTCAACTTTGGTCAATAGCTTAAGGACGCCAGAGAGGGCATAACAGACAATAGAGCACTGTTCTCGTCGGTCCCCTATTTTGTCCTTGCACGGTTAATCCAACATAAAGTACATAGAAAGTGAACACCTAAATCAGCGCAATGTAGCTGCGATTATCAAAAAATGCTGTTTTACAATATCCTGTAAAT
Source organism: Dermacentor silvarum (assembly GCF_013339745.2). Classification (NCBI taxonomy): domain Eukaryota; kingdom Metazoa; phylum Arthropoda; class Arachnida; order Ixodida; family Ixodidae; genus Dermacentor; species Dermacentor silvarum. The sequence continues at coordinate 152,755,853 of NC_051158.1, read as the reverse complement.
AAATTTGTACGCCTGTATGACATTTCTTAAAGTCTAGATATTGCCAATATTTACCAATAACACGTTCGCCCTTGCTGCCTCGCTGTGTCGATGTATGGTTAGTGGAACGGGTGTTAATTCACACCGCTGTTGATATCTTGAAAAATGTGATTCACAGTTGCCAGGCGCGCAAAATTGTATTACACCATGTCGATGTGGCTACTCTGAAATTGGGAGTGGTGTTACATTAGGCGTATAGGTAAAACGTGCATTCAACTTTGGTCAATAGCTTAAGGACGCCAGAGAGGGCATAACAGACAATAGAGCACTGTTCTCGTCGGTCCCCTATTTTGTCCTTGCACGGTTAATCCAACATTAAAGTACATAGAAAGTGAACACCTAAATCAGCGCAATGTAGCTGCATTATCAAAAAATGCTGTTTTACAATATCCTGTAAATAAATTTGTAACACTGTATGACATTTCTTAAAGTCTAGATATTGCCGATATTTACCAATAACACGTTCGCCCTTGCTGCCTCGCTGTGTCGATGTATGGTTAGTGGAACAGGTGTTAATTCACACCGCTGTTGATATCTTGAATAATGTGATTCACAGTTGCCAGGCGCGCAAAATTGTATTACACCATGTCGATGTGGCTACTCTGAAATTGGGAGTGGTGTTACATTAGGTTTATAAGTAAAACATGCATTCAACTTTGGTCAATAGCTTAAGGACGCCAGAGAGGGCATAACAGACAATAGAGCACTGTTCTCGTCGGTTCCCTATTTTGTCCTTGCACGGTTAATCCAACATTAAAGTACATAGAAAGTGAACACCTAAATCAGCGCAATGTAGCTGCATTATCAAAAAATGCTGTTTTACAATATCCTGTAAATAAATTTGTAACGCTGTATGACATTTCTTAAAGTCTAGATATTGCCAATATTTACCAATAACACGTTCGCCCTTGCTGCCTCGCTGTGTCGATGTATGGTTAGTGGAACGGGTGTTAATTCACACCGCTGTTGATATCTTGAAAATGTGATTCACAGTTGCCAGGCGCGCAAAATTGTATTACACCATGTCGATGTGGCTACTCTGAAATTGGGAGTGGTGTTACATTAGGCGTATAGGTAAAACGTGCATTCAACTTTGGTCAATAGCTTAAGGACGCCAGAGAGGGCATAACAGACAATAGAGCACTGTTCTCGTCGGTCCCCTATTTTGTCCTTGCACGGTTAATCCAACACTAAAGTACATAGAAAGTGAACACCTAAATCAGTGCAATGTGGCTGCGATATCAAAAAATGCTCTTTTACAATATCGTGTAAATAAATTTCTTACGCCGTATGACATTTCTTAAAGTCTAGATAATGGCCAATATTTACCAATAACACGTTCGCCCTTGCTGCCTCGCTGTGTCGATGTATGGTTAGTGGAACGGGTGTTAATTCACACCGCTGTTGATATCTTGAAAAATGTGATTCACAGTTGCCAGGCGCGCAAAATTGTATTACACCATGTCGATGTGGCTACTCTGAAATTGGGAGTGGTGTTACATTAGGCGTATAGGTAAAACGTGCATTCAACTTTGGTCAATAGCTTAAGGAAGCCAGAGAGGGCATAACAGACAATAGAGCACTGTTCTCGTCGGTCCCCTATTTTGTCCTTGCACGGTTAATCCAACATTAAAGTACATAGAAAGTGAACACCTAAATCAGCGCAATGTAGCTGCGTTATCAAAAAATGCTGTTTTACAATGTCCTGTAAATAAATTTGTAACGCTGTATGACATTTCTTAAAGTCTAGATATTGCCGATATTTACCAATAACACGTTCGCCCTTGCTGCCTCGCTGTGTCGATGTATGGTTAGTGGAACGGGTGTTAATTCACACCGCTGTTGATATCTTGAATAATGTGATTCACAGTTGCCAGGCGCGCAAAATTGTATTACACCATGTCGATGTGGCTACTCTGAAATTGGGAGTGGTGTTACATTAGGCGTATAGGTAAAACGTGCATTCAACTTTGGTCAATAGCTTAAGGACGCCAGAGAGGGCATAACAGACAATAGAGCACTGTTCTCATCGGTCCCCTATTTTGTCCTTGCACGGTTAATCCAACACTAAAGTACATAGAAAGTGAACACCTAAATCAGTGCAATGTGGCTGCGATATCAAAAAATGCTCTTTTACAATATCGTGTAAATAAATTTCTTACGCCGTATGACATTTCTTAAAGTCTAGATATTGCCAATATTTACCAATAACACGTTCGCCCTTGCTGCCTTGCTGTGTCCATGTATGGTTAATGGAACGGGTGTTAATTCACACCGCTGTTGATATCTTGAAAAATGTGATTCACAGTTGCCAGGCGCGCAAAATTGTATTACACCATGTCGATGTGGCTACTCTGAAATTGGGAGTGGTGTTACATTAGGCGTATAGGTAAAACGTGCATTCAACTTTGGTCAATAGCTTAAGGACGCCAGAGAGGGCATAACAGACAATAGAGCACTGTTCTCAATGGTCCCCTATTTTGTCCTTGCACGGTTAATCCAACACTAAAGTACATAGAAAGTGAACACCTAAATCAGTGCAATGTGGCTGCGATATCAAAAAATGCTCTTTTACAATATCGTGTAAATAAATTTCTTACGCCGTATGACATTTCTTAAAGTCTAGATATTGCCAATATTTACCAATAACACGTTCGCCCTTGCTGCCTCGCTTTGTCGATGTATGGTTAGAGGAACGGGTGTTAATTCACGCCGCTGTTGATATCTTGAAAAATGTGATTCACAGTTGCCAGGCGCACAAAATTGTATTACACCATGTCGATGTGGCTACTCTGAAATTGGGAGTGGTGTTACATTAGGCGTATAGGTAAAACGTGCATTCAACTTTGGTCAATAGCTTAAGGAAGCCAGAGAGGGCATAACAGACAATAGAGCACTGTTCTCGTCGGTCCCCTATTTTGTCCTTGCACGGTTAATCCAACATTAAAGTACATAGAAAGTGAACACCTAAATCAGCGCAATGTAGCTGCGTTATCAAAAAATGCTGTTTTACAATAGTCCTGTAAATAAATTTGTAACGCTGTATGACATTTCTTAAAGTCTAGATATTGCCAATATTTACCAATAACACGTTCGCCCTTGCTGCCTCGCTGTGTCGATGTATGGTTAGTGGAACGGGTGTTAATTCACACCGCTGTTGATATCTTGAATAATGTGATTCACAGTTGCCAGGCGCGCAAAATTGTATTACACCATGTCGATGTGGCTACTCTGAAATTGGGAGTGGTGTTACATTAGGTTTATAAGTAAAACATGCATTCAACTTTGGTCAATAGCTTAAGGAAGCCAGAGAGGGCATAACAGACAATAGAGCACTGTTCTCGTCGGTCCCCTATTTTGTCCTTGCACGGTTAATCCAACATTAAAGTACATAGAAAGTGAACACCTAAATCAGCGCAATGTAGCTGCGTTATCAAAAATGCTGTTTTACAATGTCCTGTAAATAAATTTGTAACGCTGTATGACATTTCTTAAAGTCTTGATATTGCCAATATTTACCAATAACACGTTCGCCCTTGCTGCCTCGCTGTGTCGATGTATGGTTATTGGAACGGGTGTTAATTCACACCGCTGTTGATATCTTGAATAATGTGATTCACAGTTGCCAGGCGCGCAAAATTGTATTACACCATGTCGATGTGGCTAATCTGAAATTGGGAGTGGTGTTACATTAGGTTTATAAGTAAAACATGCATTCAACTTTGGTCAATAGCTTAAGGAAGCCAGAGAGGGCATAACAGACAATAGAGCACTGTTCTCGTCGGTCCCCTATTTTGTCCTTGCACGGTTAATCCAACATTAAAGTACATAGAAAGTGAACACCTAAATCAGCGCAATGTAGCTGCGTTATCAAAAATGCTGTTTTACAATAGTCCTGTAAATAAATTTGTAACGCTGTATGACATTTCTTAAAGTCTAGATATTGCCAATATTTACCAATAACACGTTCGCCCTTGCTGCCTCGCTGTGTCGATGTATGGTTAGTGGAACAGGTGTTAATTCACACCGCTGTTGATATCTTGAATAATGTGATTCACAGTTGCCAGGCGCGCAAAATTGTATTACACCATGTCGATGTGGCTAATCTGAAATTGGGAGTGGTGTTACATTAGGTTTATAAGTAAAACATGCATTCAACTTTGGTCAATAGCTTAAGGACGCCAGAGAGGGCATAACAGACAATAGAGCTCTGTTCTCGTGGGTCCCCTATTTTGTCCTTGCACGGTTAATCCAACATTAAAGTACATAGAAAGTGAACACCTAAATCAGTGCAATGTAGCTGCGTTATCAAAAAATGCTGTTTTACAATATCCTGTAAATAAATTTGTAACGCTGTATGACATTTCTTAAAGTCTAGATATTGCCAATATTTACCAATAACACGTTCGCCCTTGCGGCCTCGCTTTGTCGATGTATGGTTAGAGGAACGGGTGTTAATTCACGCCGCTGTTGATATCTTGAAAAATGTGATTCACAGTTGCCAGGCGCACAAAATTGTATTACACCATGTCGATGTGGCTACTCTGAAATTGGGAGTGGTGTTACATTAGGTTTATAAGTAAAACATGCATTCAACTTTGGTCAATAGCTTAAGGACGCCAGAGAGGGCATAACAGACAATAGAGCACTGTTCTCGTCGGTCCCCTATTTTGTCCTTGCACGGTTAACCCAACTATAAAGTACATAGAAAGTGAACACCTAAATCAGCGCATTGTAGCTGCATTATCAAAAAATGCTGTTTTACAATATCCTGTAAATAAATTTGTAACGCTGTATGACATTTCTTAAAGTCTAGATATTGCCAATATTTACCAATAACACGTTCGCCCTTGCTGCCTCGCTTTGTCGATGTATGGTTAGAGGAACGGGTGGTAATTCACGCCGCTGTTGATATCTTGAAAAATGTGATTCACAGTTGCCAGGCGCGCAAAATTGTATTACACCATGTCGATGTGGCTACTCTGAAATTGGGAGTGGTGTTACATTAGGCGTATAGGTAAAACGTGCATTCAACTTTGGTCAATAGCTTAAGGAAGCCAGAGAGGGCATAACAGACAAAAGAGCACTGTTCTCGTCGGTCCCCTATTTTGTCCTTGCATGGTTAATCCAACATTAAAGTACATAGAAAGTGAACACCTAAATCAGCGCAATGTAGCTGCGTTATCAAAAAATGCTGTTTTACAATGTCCTGTAAATAAATTTGTAACACTGTATGACATTTCTTAAAGTCTAGATATTGCCGATATTTACCAATAACACGTTCGCCCTTGCTGCCTCGCTGTGTCGATGTATGGTTAGTGGAACAGGTGTTAATTCACACCGCTGTTGATATCTTGAATAATGTGATTCACAGTTGCCAGGCGCGCAAAATTGTATTACACCATGTCGATGTGGCTACTCTGAAATTGGGAGTGGTGTTACATTAGGTTATAAGGTAAAACGATGCATTCAACTTTGGTCAATAGCTTAAGGACGCCAGAGAGGGCATAACAGACAATAGAGCTCTGTTCTCGTGGGTCCCCTATTTTGTCCTTGCACGGTTAATCCAACATTAAAGTACATAGACAGTGAACACCTAAATCAGAGCAATGTAGCTGCGTTATCAAAAAATGCTGTTTTACAATATCCTGTAAATAAATTTGTAACGCTGTATGACATTTCTTAAAGTCTAGATATTGCAAATATTTACCAATAACACGTTCGCCCTTGCTGCCTTGCTGTGTCGATGTATGGTTAGTGGAACGGGTGTTAATTCACACCGCTGTTGATATCTTGAAAAATGTGATTCACAGTTGCCAGGCGCGCGAAATTGTATTACACCATGTCGATGTGGCTACTCTGAAATTGGCAGTGGTGTTACATTAGGCTTATAGGTAAAACGTGCATTCAACTTTGGTCATTAGCTTAAGGACGCCAGAGAGGGCATAACAGACAATAGAGCACTGTTCTCGTCGGTCCCCTATTTTGTCCTTGCACGGTTAATCCAACACTAAAGTACATAGAAAGTGAACACCTAAATCAGTGCAATGTGGCTGCGATATCAAAAAATGCTCTTTTACAATATCGTGTAAATAAATTTCTTACGCCGTATGACATTTCTTAAAGTCTAGATAATGCCAATATTTACCAATAACACGTTCGCCCTTGCTGCCTCGCTGTGTCGATGTATGTTTAGAGGAACGGGTGTTAATTCACGCCGCTGTTGATATCTTGAAAAATGTGTTTCACAGTTGCCATGCGCGCAAAATTGTATTACACCATGTCGATGTGGCCACTCTGAAATTGGGAGTAGTGTTACATTGGGCTTATAGGTAAAACGTGCATTCAACTTTGGTCAATAGCTTAAGGACGCCAGAGAGGGCATAACACACAATAGAGGACTGTTCTCGTCGGTCCCCTATTTTGTCCTTGCACGGTTAACCCAACTATAAAGTACATTGAAAGTGAACACCTAAATCAGCGCAATGTAGCTGCATTATCAAAAAATGCTGTTTTACAATATCCTGTAAATAAATTTGTAACGCTGTATCACATTTCTTAAAGTCTAGATAGTGCCAATATTTACCAATAACACGTTCGCCCTTGCTGCCTCGCTTTGTCGATGTATGGTTAGAGGAACGGGTGTTAATTCACGCCGCTGTTGATATCTTGAAAAATGTGATTCACAGTTGCCAGGCGCACAAAATTGTATTCCACCATGTCGATGTGGCTACTCTGAAATTGGGAGTGGTGTTACATTAGGCGTATAGGTAACACGTGCATTCAACTTTGGTCAATAGCTTAAGGAAGCCAGAGAGGGCATAACAGACAATAGAGCACTGTTCTAGTCGGTCCCCTATTTTGTCCTTGCACGGTTAATCCAACATTAAAGTACATAGAAAGTGAACACCTAAATCAGCGCAATGTAGCTGCATTGTCAAAAAATGCTCTTTTACAATATCGTGCAAATAACTTTCTTACGCCGTATGACATTTCTTAAAGTCTAGATAATGCCAATATTTACCAATAACACGTTCGCCCTTGCTGCCTCGCTGTGTCGATGTATGTTTAGTGGAACGGGTGTTAATTCACACCGCTGTTGATATCTTGAAAAATGTGATTCACAGTTGCCAGGCGCGCAAAATTGTATTACACCATATCGATGTGGCTACTCTGAAATAGGCAGTGGTGTTACATTAGGCGTATAAATAAAACGTGCATTCAACTTTGTCAATAGCTTAAGGAAGCCAGAGAGGGCATAACAGACAATAGAGCACTGTTCTCGTCGGTCCCCTATTTTGTCCTTGCACGGTTAATCCAACATTAAAGTACATAGAAAGTGAACACCTAGATCAGCGCAATGTAGCTGCGTTATCAAAAAATGCTGTTTTACAATATCCTTTAAATAAATTTGTTACGCTGTATGACATTTCTTAAGGTCTAGATATTGCCAATATTTACCAATAACATGTTCGCCCTTGCGGCCTCACTTTGTCGATGTATGGTTAGATGAATGGTGTTAATTCACGCGGCTGTTGATATATTGAAAAATGTGATCGACTGTTGCCATGCGTGAAAAATTCTATTGTGCCATGTACATGTGGCTTCTCGGAAATTGGGAGTGGTGTTAGATTACATTTCTAGGTAAAATATGCATTCAATTTTGATCAATAGCGCAAAGACGCCAGAGGGGGCATAACAGACAATAGAGCTCTGTTCTCGTCGGTCCCCGATTTTGCCCTTGCACGGTTAATCCAACATTAAAGTACATGGAAAATGAACACCAAACCCGTGCAATGTAGCTGCGATATCAAAAACTCCTCTTTTACAATATCCTTTAATAAATTTGTTACGCTATATGACATTTCTTAAAGTCTAGATATTGCCAATATTTACCAATAACATGTTCGCCCTTGCGGCCTCACTTTGTCGATGTATGGTTAGATGAATGGGTGTTAATTCACGCGGCTGTTGATATATTGAAAAATGTGATCGACTGTTGCCATGCGTGAAAAATTCTATTGTGCCATGTACATGTGGCTACTCGGAAATTGGGAGTGGTGTTAGATTACATTTCTAGGTAAAATATGCATTCAATTTGATCAATAGCGCAAAGACGCCAGAGGGGGCATAACAGACAATAGAGCTCTGTTCTCGTCGGTCCCCTATTTTGTCCTTGCCCGGTTAATCCAACAATAAAGTACATGGAAAATGAACACCAAATCCGCGCAATGTACCTGCGATATCAAAAACTCCTCTTTTACAATATCCTTTAAGTAAATTTGTTACGCTATATGACATTTCTTAAAGTCTAGATATTGCCAATATTTACCAATACCATGTTCGCCCTTGCGGCCTCACTTTGTCGATGTGTGGTTAGATGAATGGGTGTTAATTCACGCGGCTGTTGATATATTGAAAAATGTGATCGACTGTTGCCATGCGTGAAAAATTGTATTGTGCCATGTACATGTGGCTTCTCGGAAATTGGGAGTGGTGTTAGATTACTTTTCTAGGTAAAATATGCATTTAATTTTGATCAATAGCGCAAAGACGCCAGAGGGGGCATAACAGACAATAGAGCTCTGTTCTCGTCAGTCCCCGATTTTGTCCTTTCCCGGTTAATCCAACATTAAAGTACATGGAAAATGAACACCAAAACCCGTGCAATGTAGCTGCGATATCAAAAACTCCTCTTTTACAATATCCTTTAAATAAATTTGTTACGCTGTATGACATTTCTTAAGGTCTAGATATTGCCAATATTTACCAATAACATGTTCGCCCTTGCGGCCTCACTTTGTCGATGTATGGTTAGATGAATGGGTGTTAATTCACGCGGCTGTTGATATATTGAAAAATGTGATCGACTGTTGCCATGCGTGAAAAATTCTATTGTGCCATGTACATGTGGCTTCTCGGAAATTGGGAGTGGTGTCAGATTACATTTCTAGGTAAAATATGCATTCAATTTGATCAATAGCGCAAAGACGCCAGAGGGGGCATAACAGACAATAGAGCTCTGTTCTCGTCGGTCCCCGATTTTGTCCTTGCCCGGTTAATCCAACATTAAAGTACATGGAAAATGAACACCAAAACCCGTGCAATGTAGCTGCGATATCAAAAACTCCTCTTTTACAATATCCTTTAATAAATTTGTTACGCTGTATGACATTTCTTAAGGTCTAGATATTGCCAATATTTACCAATAACATGTTCGCCCTTGCGGCCTCACTTTGTCGATGTATGGTTAGAGGAACGGAGTGTTAATTCACGCGGCTGTTGATATATTGAAAAATGTGATCGACTGTTGCCATGCGTGAAAAATTCTATTGTGCCATGTACATGTGGCTTCTCGGAAATTGGGAGTGGTGTTAGATTACATTTCTAGGTAAAATATGCATTCAATTTTGATCAATAGCGCAAAGACGCCAGAGGGGGCATAACAGACAATAGAGCTCTGTTCTCGTCGGTCCCCTATTTTGTCCTTGCCCGGTTAATCCAACATTAAAGTACATGGAAAATGAACACCAAATCCGCTGCAATGTAGCCTGCGATATCAAAAACTCCTCTTTTACAATATCCTTTAATAAATTTGTTACGCTGTATGACATTTCTTAAGTCTAGATATTGCCAATATTTACCAATAACATGTTCGCCCTTGCGGCCTCACTTTGTCGATGTATGGTTAGATGAATGGATGTTAATTCACGCGGCTGTTGATATATTGAAAAATGTGATCGACTGTTGCCATGCGTGAAAAATTCTATTGTGCCATGTACATGTGGCTTCTCGGAAATTGGGAGTGGTGTTAGATTACATTTCTAGGTAAAATATGCATTCAATTTTGATCAATAGCGCAAAGACGCCAGAGGGGGCATAACAGACAATAGAGCTCTGTTCTCGTCGGTCCCCGATTTTGCCCTTGCACGGTTAATCCAACATTAAAGTACACGGAAAATGAACACCTAAACCCGTGCAATGTAGCTGCGATATCAAAAACTTCTCTTTTACAATATCCTTTAAATAAATTTGTTATGCTGTATGACATTTTATGAAGTCTAGATATTGCCAATATTTACCAATAAATGTTCGCCCTTGCGGCCTCACTTTGTCGATGTATGGTTAGATGAATGGATGTTATTCACGCGGCTGTTGATATATTGAAAAATGTGATCGACTGTTGCCATGCGTGAAAAATTCTATGTACCATGTACATGTGGCATCTCGGAAATTGGGAGTGGTGTTAGATTACTTTTCTAGGTAAAATATGCATTTAATTTTGATCAATAGCGCAAAGACGCCAGAGGGGGCATAACAGACAATAGAGCTCTGTTCTCGTCAGTCCCCGATTTTGTCCTTTCCCGGTTAATCCAACATTAAAGTACATGGAAAATGAACACCAAAACCCGTGCAATGTAGCTGCGATATCAAAAACTCCTCTTTTACAATATCCTTTAAATAAATTTGTTACGCTGTATGACATTTCTTAAGGTCTAGATATTGCCAATATTTACCAATAACATGTTCGCCCTTGCGGCCTCACTTTGTCGATGTATGGTTAGATGAATGGGTGTTAATTCACGCGGCTGTTGATATATTGAAAAACGTGATCGACTGTTGCCATGCGTGAAAAATTCTATTGTGCCATGTACATGTGGCTTCTCGGAAATTGGGAGTGGTGTCAGATTACATTTCTAGGTAAAATATGCATTCAATATTGATTAATAGCACAATGACGCCAGAGGGAGCATAACCGACAATAGAGCTCTGTTCTCGTCGGTCCCCTATTTTGTCCTTTCCCGGTTAATCCAACAATAAAGTACATGGAAAATGAACACCAAGATCCGCGCAATGTACCTGCGATATCAAAAACTCCTCTTTTACAATATCCTTTAAGTAAATTTGTTACGCTGTATGACATTTCTTAAGGTCTAGATATTGCCAATATTTACCAATACCATGTTCGCCCTTGCGGCCTCACTTTGTCGATGTATGGTTAGAGGAACGGATGTTAATTCACGCGGCTGTTGATATATTGAAAAATGTGATCGACTGTTGCCATGCGTGAAAAATTCCATTGTGCCTTGTACATGTGGCTTCTCGGAAATTGGGAGTGGTGTTAGATTACATTTCTAGGTAAAATATGCATTCAATTTTGATCAATAGCGCAAAAACGCCAGAGGGGGCATAACAGACATTAGAGCTCTGTTCTCGTCGGTCCCCGATTTTGTCCTTGCACGGTTAATCCAAGATTAAAGTACATGGAAAATGAACACCAAAACCCGTGCAATGTAGCTGCGATTTCAAAAACTCCTCTTTTACAATATCCTTTGAATAAATTTGTTACGCTGTATGACATTTCTTAAGGTCTAGATATTGCCAATATTTACCAATAACATGTTCGCCCTTGCGGCCTCACTTTGTCGATGTATGGTTAGATGAATGTATGTTAATTCATGCGGCTGTTGATATATTGAAAAATGTGATCGACTGTTGCCATGCGTGAAAAATTCTATTGTGCCATGTACATGTGGCTACTCAGAAATTGGGAGTGGTCTTTGATTACATTTCTAGGTAAAATATGCATTCAATTTTGATCAATAGCGCAAAGACGCCAGAGGGGGCACAACAGACAATAGAGCTCTGTTCTCGTCGGTCCCCTATTTTGTTCTTGCCCGGTTAATCCAACAATAAAGTACATGGAAAATGAACACCAAGATCCGCGCAATGTACCTGCGATATCAAAAACTCCTCTTTTACAATATCCTTTAAGTAAATTTGTTACGCTATATGACATTTCTTAAAGTCTAGATATTGCCAATATTTACCAATAACATGTTCGCCCTTGCGGCCTCACTTTGTCGATGTATGGTTAGAGGAACGGGTGTTAATTCACGCGGCTGTTGATATTTTGTAAAATGTGATCGACTGTTGCCATGCGTGCAAAATTCCATTGTGCCATGTATATGTGGCTACTGGGAAATTTGGAGTGGTGTTAGATTACATTTCTTGGTAAAATATGCATTCAATATTGATCAATAGCGCAAAGACGCCAGAGGGGGCATAACAGACAATAGAGCTCTGTTCTCGTCGGTCCCCTATTTTGTCCTTTCCCGGTTATTCCAACAATAAAGTACATGGAAAATGAACACCAAAATCCGCGCAATGTACCTGCGATATCAAAAGCTCCTCTTTTACAATATCTTTTAATAAATTTGTTACGCTATATGACATTTCTTAAAGTCTAGATATTGCCAATATTTACCAATAACATGTTCGCCCTTGCGGCCTCACTTTGTCGATGTATGGTTAGAGGAACGGGTGTTAATTCACGCGGCTGTTGATATTTTGTAAAATGTGATCGACTGTTGCCATGCGTGCAAAATTCCTATTGTGCCATGTATATGTGGCTACTCGGAAATTGGGAGTGGTGTTAGATTACATTTCTAGGTAAAATATGCATTCAATTTGATCAATAGCGCAAAGACGCCAGAGGGGGCATAACAGACAATAGAGCTCTGTTCTCGTCGGTCCCCGATTTTGTCCTTGCACGGTTAATCCAAGATTAAAGTACATGGAAAATGAACACCAAGATCCGCGCAATGTACCTGCGATATCAAAAACTCCTCTTTTACAATATCCTTTAAGTAAATTTGTTACGCTATATGACATTTCTTAAGGTCTAGATATTGCCAATATTTACCAATACCATGTTCGCCCTTGCGGCCTCACTTTGTCGATGTATGGTTAGAGGAACGGATGTTAATTCACGCGGCTGTTGATATATTGAAAAATGTGATCGACTGTTGCCATGCGTGAAAAATTCCATTGTGCCATGTATATGTGGCTACTCAGAAATTGGGAGTGGTCTTTGATTACATTTCTAGGTAAAATATGCATTCAATTTTGATCAATAGCGCAAAGACGCCAGAGGGGGCATAACAGACAATAGAGCTCTGTTCTCGTCGGTCCCCGATTTTGTCCTTGCCCGGTTAATCCAACAATTAAAGTACATGGAAAATGAACACCAAATCCGTGCAATGTAGCTGCGATATCAAAAACTCCTCTTTTACAATATCCTTTAAATAAATTTGTTACGCTGTATGACATTTCTTAAGGTCTAGATATTGCCAATATTTACCAATAACATGTTCGCCCTTGCGGCCTCACTTTGTCGATGTATGGTTAGATGAATGGATGTTAATTCACGCGGCTGTTGATATATTGAAAAATGTGATCGACTGTTGCCATGCGTGAAAAATTCTATTGTGCCATGTACATGTGGCTTCTCGGAAATTGGGAGTGGTGTTAGATTACATTTCTAGGTAAAATATGCATTCAATTTTGATCAATAGCGCAAAGACGCCAGAGGGGGCACAACAGACAATAGAGCTCTGTTCTCGTCGGTCCCCTATTTTGTTCTTGCCCGGTTAATCCAACAATAAAGTACATGGAAAATGAACACCAAGATCCGCGCAATGTACCTGCGATATCAAAAACTCCTCTTTTACAATATCCTTTAAGTAAATTTGTTACGCTATATGACATTTCTTAAGTCTAGATATTGCCAATATTTACCAATAACATGTTCGCCCTTGCGGCCTCACTTTGTCGATGTATGGTTAGATGAACGGGTGTTAATTCACGCGGCTGTTGATATATTGAAAATGTGATCGACTGTTGCCATGCGTGAAAAATTCTATTGTGCCATGTACATGTGGCTATCTCGGAAATTGGGAGTGGTGTTAGATTACATTTCTAGGTAAAATATGCATTCAATTTTGATCAATAGCGCAAAGACGCCAGAGGGGGCATAACAGACAATAGAGCTCTGTTCTCGTCGGTCCCCGATTTTGTCCTTGCCCGGTTAATCCAACATTAAAGTACATGGAAAATGAACACCAAACCCGTGCAATGTAGCTGCGATATCAAAAACTCCTCTTTTACAATATCCTTTAAATAAATTTGTTACGCTGTATGACATTTCTTAAGGTCTAGATATTGCCAATATTTACCAATAACATGTTCGCCCTTGCGGCCTCACTTTGTCGATGTATGGTTAGATGAATGGGTGTTAATTCACGCGGCTGTTGATATATTGAAAAATGTGATCGACTGTTGCCATGCGTGAAAAATTCCTATTGTGCCATGTACATGTGGCTTACTCGGAAATTGGGAGTGGTGTTAGATTACATTTCTAGGTAAAATATGCATTCAATTTGATCAATAGCGCAAAGACGCCAGAGGGGGCATAACAGACAATAGAGCTCTGTTCTCGTCGGTCCCCTATTTTGTCCTTGCCCGGTTAATCCAACAATAAAGTACATGGAAAATGAACACCAAGATCCGCGCAATGTACCTGCGATATCAAAAACTCCTCTTTTACAATATCCTTTAAGTAAATTTGTTACGCTATATGACATTTCTTAAGTCTAGATATTGCCAATATTTACCAATAACATGTTCGCCCTTGCGGCCTCACTTTGTCGATGTATGGTTAGAGGAACGGGTGTTAATTCACGCGGCTGTTGATATATTGTAAAATGTGATCGACTGTTGCCATGCGTGAAAAATTCCATTGTGCCATGTACTATGTGGCTACTCGGAAATTGGGAGTGGTGTTAGATTACATTTCTAGGTAAAATATGCATTCAATTTGATCAATAGCGCAAAGACGCCAGAGGGGGCATAACAGACAATAGAGCTCTGTTCTCGTCGGTCCCCTATTTTGTCCTTGCCCGGTTAATCCAACAATAAAGTACATGGAAAATGAACACCAAATCCCGTGCAATGTACCTGCGATATCAAAAACTCCTCTTTTACAATATCTTTTAATAAATTTGTTACGCTATATGACATTTCTTAAGGTCTAGATATTGCCAATATTTACCAATAACATGTTCGCCCTTGCGGCCTCACTTTGTCGATGTATGGTTAGAGGAACGGGTGTTAATTCACGCGGCTGTTGATATTTTGTAAAATGTGATCGACTGTTGCCATGCGTGCAAAATTCCATTGTGCCATGTATATGTGGCTACTCGGAAATTGGGAGTGGTCTTAGATTACATTTCTAGGTAAAATATGCATTCAATTTTGATCAATAGCGCAAGACGCCAGAGGGGGCATAACAGACAATAGAGCTCTGTTCTCGTCGGTCCCCTATTTTGTTCTTGCCCGGTTAATCCAACAATAAAGTACATGGAAAATGAACACCAAGATCCGCGCAATGTACCTGCGATATCAAAATACTCCTCTTTTACAATATCCTTAAATAAATTTGTTACGCTATATGACATTTCTTAAAGTCTAGATATTGCCAATATTTACCAATAACATGTTCGCCCTTGCGGCCTCACTTTGTCGATGTATGGTTAGATGAATGTATGTTAATTCACGCGGCTGTTGATATATTTAAAAATGTGATCGACTGTTGCCATGCGTGAAAAATTCTATTGTGCCATGTACATGTGGCTTCTCGGAAATTGGGAGTGGTGTTAGATTACATTTCTAGGTAAAATATGCATTCAATTTTGATCAATAGCGCAAAGACGCCAGAGGGGGCATAACAGACAATAGAGCTCTGTTCTCGTCGGTCCCCGATTTTGCCCTTGCACGGTTAATCCAACAATAAAGTATATAGAAAATGAACACCAAACTCCGCGCAATGTACCTGCGATATCAAAAACTCCTCTGTTACAATATCCTTTAAGTAAATTTGTTACGCTATATGACATTTGTTAAAGTCTAGATATTGCCAATATTTACAATAACATGTTCGCCCTTGCGGCCTCACTTTGTCGATGTATGGTTAGAGGAACGGGTGTTAATTCGCGCGGCTGTTGATATATTGAAAAATGTGGTCGAATGTTGCCATGCGTGCACAATTCCATTGTGCCATGTATATGTGGCTACTCGGAAATTAGGAGTGGTGTTAGATTACATTGCTTGGTAAAATATGCATTCAATATTGATTAATAGCACAATGACGCCAGAGGGAGCATAACCGACAATAGAGCTCTGTTCTCGTCGGTCCCCTATTTTGTCCTTTCCCGGTTATTCCAACAATAAAGTACATGGAAAATGAACACCAAACTCCGCGCAATGTACCTGCGATATCAAAAACTCCTCTTTTACAATATCCTTTAAGTAAATTTGTTACGCTATATGGCATTTCTTAAAGTCTAGATATGGCCAATATTTACCAATAACATGTTCGCCCTTGCGGCCTCACTTTTTCGATGTATGGTTAGAGGAACGGGTGTTAATTCACGCGGCTGTTTATATATTGAAAAATGTGGTCGACTGTGGCCATGCGTGCAAAATTCCATTGTGCCATGTATATGTGGCTACTCGGAAATTGGGAGCGGTGTTAGATTACATTTTTTGGTAAAATATGGATTCAATATTCATCAATAGCACAATGACGCCAGAGGGAGCATAACAGACAATAGAGCTCTGTTCTCGTCGGTCCCCTATTTGTCCTTTCCCGGTTATTCCAATCATAAAGTACATGGAAAATGGCATCATACAATTTTGCCCGCATGGCAACAGTCAATCCCATTTTTCAAGATATCAACAGCCACGTGAAATAACACCCGTGCCTCTAACTATACTGTTATTGGCAAATATAGGCAATATCTATACTTTAAAACATTTCATACAGTGTAACAAATTTATTTAAAGGATATTGTAACACATGATTTTTTGACATCGCATCTACAATGCATGCATTTTGGTGTTCATTTTCCCTGTACTTTATAGTAGGATTAACCGTGCAAGGGAAAAATGGGGACCGACGAGAACAGTGTTCTATTGTCTGTTATGCCCCTCTGGCGTCCTTGCGCTTTTGACCAAAGTTGAATGCATGTTTTACCTTAAAGTCTAATCGAACACCACTCCCAATTTTCGAGTAGCCACATCTTCAAGGCACAATGGAATTTTGTACTCGTTGCAACAGTCGATCACATTTTTCAATATATCAACAGCCGCGTGAATTAACACCCGTTCCTCTAACCATACATCGACAAAGCGAGGCCGCAAGGGCGTACATGTTATTGGTAAATATTGGCAATATCTATGCTTTAAGAAATCCCATACAGCGTAACACCTTTATTTAAAGGATATTGTAAAACAGGATTTACTGACATCGCAGCTACATCACACGAATTGTAGGTATTCATTTTCTTTGTACTTTAAAGTTGTATTAACCTTGCAAGGACACAAGTTGTGGCAGAAGATAAAGGCGCTCTATTTGCTGCTATTGCCCCTCTGGTGTCCTTGCATGAGCGATGAAATTTGAAAGCATTTTTTGACTAAAAGCCTAATCTGACACCTCTCCCAATGTCCGAGTAGCCACATTGACATGACCTAATGCAATTTTGCACGCATGGCAACAGTCGATCACATTTTTCAAGATATCAACAGCCGCGTGAATTAACAAAAGTTCCTCTAACTATATTCGACAAATGCTGCTGCCGCATGTAAACAATACTGTGAGTTTAGTGCGTGCTTTTTTGAAAGACAATTGTGACCTTGAGTTTAGTTTCTATAGAAATAAAAGGGTTTAGGCTTCGTAAAATTTTCTGCAATAAGCTTTTTAATAAAGATTTGCGGAAACGTATAGCTATTGTTTTCATCTTGATGACATGCGGGTTGTAACAAAAACAATCAGGTTCCTAGCAAGTGGTAGATAAACTGCTTCATTTATTTCGCACTGTAATGTATATTGCGAAGGCTTGCTTTTCATTTCTCATGCCTCCACATCGACTATGCGAGGAAAAACGTATATTGTTTACAAGAGTTAGACACGCGTAAATTTATTTTGCCGGTGAAGCTTTTTAATAGCTTCGAACATAGACAGCCAGTACCTGAAAGCACAAAGCATGCAGATCTAAGCTATTTAAATGGAGACTCTATCTGTAGATCCGGCATTTGACAGCATATTTCTGTAGCTCATTGTAACAATAGAAGGACATTTGTTGAACTGAATGTCAATTATGGGCAGTTCCATCACGACCTTCTTGGTGGCCGTTGCGCTGCTCCAAACAGTGAGTGTGGAAAGTTTCAAAACTAAAACCGAGGTACAGTGTTCTTTCTATTTTGAGTAAGGTCTTGGGTAGCTATTTCAAGAGTGCCAGTTTTATACAGTCGTCATGAGGAAAACTGTAATGTACATTACGTGAAATAAAATGACTCATGTAATGGATACTTCCTTTATTTCAAATACTAATAATATTATTATTTTGCAGAACTTCACGTAGTTTCTAATATGTCTAAGTGCTCTCACATATCTTGTCACCCCAGTAGTCTACCAGCGTGGGCCACCACCGTTTGCTAGCTGCTGTCTTGTGGACCTGCCGGAATGACCACCGGACACATAAGTGGTTGATTGGAGGTCTTTGTCCAAGTAGACTAGATGAGTCACTGCTACCATACTATTGTGTATGCCGCCAAAGAGACTACTTCGACACGGCATATATCAGGGTTCTATGTCCACATTTGGAGGCAATACTTCCTCACTGACCCTGCTGATGATCTATCTCTCTCTCTCTGTGTCTATATATATTACCTTTTACTGTTAGAAAGCACACGCGGTTGGTTGCACTTGAGCACTGGCTTTCCTCAATGTTGTATATATCTTGTTGCGCAAATAAATGCGCTCCTCTTGCTAGAAAGCACTCATCCTGCCTCGTCCTTCTCATCCATTGAATCTAGCACCGTGTTTCGCCATGGACGCACATCTTCTGCCCCGCCTTCTCACAACAAATGGCTTCTCTCTATGGGTCACTGTGCCACCTGGGACTCCCTACGGTCTCAGCATCGCAGCTGCTCTATCCTGGCCGGCACGATGGCTCCACCTTCAGGCACTGGAAGACATGGGGCTGTCGTGTACATTGTGAATGCACCGCCTGGCCACCGCTGACAGTCAAGGGAGGTGTAATCGCCTCAACCTTATTTCTCTTTTATTTCTTCTTTATATCCCGCGCTCATTCCCCAAGGCGCTAAGTCGTGCTCCCTAAAGCACTGCAGAAATTAGCGCCTCTCCTTTTCACAGCCGGTTATGATGAATTCTGTCTTCTCGCCGTCAAAGTCATCGACGGCAATATTCCAGTATCGCGAGCGGAGATCTGGCGACGTGAAATCTTTGTTCCCATTGAGGCCAGTATGATCTATCAAATAAAAAACACTTGCACTCTGAATGCCCGAATAACCTCCTTTTCCTTTTCAACGCCGTGCGCTCTTCCGGGCGCAATATGTTTGCTTGGAAGGAAGATAATAACATCCTATTTGTTTTAAGTAGGCGATGACCATTATTTAGCCAGCCGTTACCGGCCTACTGCGTTGACGTGCTGGCATTGAAAGGTATTCGAGAAGATAGTTAATCAGCGCCTGCTTCATCTTCAGGAGATAAAAATAGTTACTGGGCGCAAATCAATGTGGTTTCAGGGAATGGAAACAACAACCGACTATTTACTACGTGCTGAGGCAATGGTTAGATACGCCATCATTCATAAACATTACTACTAATGTGTATATTTTGAGATTCTGTAACACCACATGGTATTTCCGAATAGAAAACTTTCGGTAGGAGTGTCTGAAGTTACAATTTAAATTGCATTGAAAGCTGCTGATCTAACCGCACATTCCGCGTAAGAGTAGGCAGTGTTTTGTCGGCATTATTCTTTGAAGAGACTAGTGCACTGCTAGCGTGCTTAGTTGCACACTTTGGGAAATCCATGTAAGCAAACCTGATTAAATCATGCAACCTAAGTGACAATTTTCACCGCCTCGTTTCAAAGGGGACACCTATGAATCGTCACCTATATAAACCATCATCATTATGATGTTTATTGTGAATACAATTGTGAAAATATTAGTCATTTATTTTTAAATCGCAATGTTTTTTTTCTGTGCCTCGATGATGCGCTGGTAGGCTTCAAATCATGCAACATTACATGTATACAGCTTAGAATACAGATACAGTTTGGAATAAACAAATTTCTTTATGAGCGCAGGAAATTATTTGAAAGTAAGAACTGATAAATTTACTTGATTAGTCTTCTCAAAACTTTTAGACGTAACACCCGTTTCAAGTATTTAGATAAAAGAAGATACGCTCTCTTGGAGTAGCGAACATAAATTCCTAGAGATTGTTTTCGACTAGGCTTACATTTTGCCCCACCTTAGGAATCCGATGACAAAATGCCTAAAAACAATGAACCTCTAAAAGTATTTCCCCCTCATCATAGGCTAGTGATTGAAAAGGTCTCCTAAACTTATATAAAAGTCTTGTCTGGTCACGCCCTCACTACGGTATTGCACTCTGCAAGCACGCAACACCAAGCCCGTTGGAAATCTTAGACCCAGCTCAACATCAAGGCATCCGCCTCGTAAAGGGTGCGTTCAAGGCAAGCCCAATGCTTAACCTCTACGTAGAGTCAAATGAGTCGTCTTATCACGTACAGTGGTCCTATTCATTTTTACGTATTTTCGTAGATTACTTGCAAACAATGAACACCGTTTTACCTCAGCGATAAATTATATGAACTCTACCAAGCTTTACTATGACCAAAAGAGTGTCCTTTTCACTGCGTGTATTAATTCTTGGCAAACAATGTCTGTCCCACATTTCAAACATTGTTTGATGGCCCCAGCAATGCTGTTACTGCCTTGGAACTGGCGGACAATGAACTGTGACATTTTGTTTGCAGAGGTAAGAAAGCATACTCCAGACACACAATTTAATGCACTTCCTCGAACTCTAGCCAAAGTACTCATGCCTTTATTACCATACTGAGGCACCAACGTCGTATGCTAGCTTGTCTTATGCAGCACTTGGTTCATCCGTTTGGAATCAGATATTCAGGATACGAAAATGCGTATCTTTACGGCTAAGACGTATGTAGTAGTAACAGTGGTGAAGCAGAAAGAACACAAAGGTAGAAAATGCTACTAAATTCACTCAGTCCTTAAGTGTCATAAGCTCTTTATTGTCGTTTCTTAAAAACAAAAATCCTGTAACTAATAACTTTTATAGAGTCATGGGTGCGATGTATATATTTCCTCAGCATGTGTCGCCATGCTCGGTACCTGGGCATAAAGGTATTCAATCATCTAATACCGGTGTCACACGTACACTTCTGACCGCGATCAGGGCCTATCCGGATTGAGTTTGATCCGGATCGAGTGCTGCTACATGAAAATTTCGGGTAGTAGTCTTGCGGGATCCGGATCTTGACAATCGCGATCCGTGAAACGCGATCAGGCCTCTTGATCGCAATCGCAAGCTGATGTCTGCGCGCTCTGGCGCAGTATTCTGGAAACACTAAAAACAAGAAGCGAAGGCAGATCAATAAAAACGTTCAATAAGCTTTTCATCATCAATTGTAGGCTGTAAAATGGAAATATTGTCTACATTTAACCCTAATTCGCAACTAGAATTTGTTGCCAAGGCCAGCCAAAGCAATATGCAGTTCTGAGAGTTGCCGACGATCAGCAGACGATAATAACTTGATGTGAATTGTTGCACCATGTAGCAGTGACCATTGTTGATCGCGATCAAGAAATCTGATTCAGTTCGGCCCCAAACGCGATCAGAACACCGGTGGAAGATATTTAGTTATCAAAAGCTACAAAAGCCAGTAACATCTTTATCGTTATGCCTGCTATAGTTTTGAATCCTTCATTACAGAGAAAGGGTAAAAGCTATTGTCAGTGCTCACGCGAACCTGAAACATCCTATCAGTCCATAAACCTCATTTAGGAAATTGTCCACCATTATCAAAAATTCAACGAACCGACGTAATCATCTGTCTATTTAGATGATAATTTATTTCACGCATTTTATTCTAATATCACAAAGATAAGGCACATGAGGAGCACGGTCTATGTAGGGGATATTGCTCATTGAGAACTAACTCCGTCACCATATCCTGCACTTTTAGCAACAAAATAAATTTTGTTATTTGTGCCATCGCACGCACAATTTTCAGAGTTGTATAGGCGTATTTCTTGGAATAATGTTCATAATTGTACCAGCGCTTTTAGGTTCCTGCTGAAATTGTTACATTAACCCTGTATATCTCTAAGTATTTTAATTAGGTGAACAAGTTGCGGCTGCTACATTAAGGTTAAACAGAACCAGCGAAAATCTTTGACTACCCCACTTTTACTGAAACTATAGTAGGAGATGGGGCGCATTTCGTAATATATATACGGGTGGCTTTCAGGAAACTGTTTCAGGAAAAGCCGACAATTTTTCAAAGCTTGCTGTTGGCTCTACAAGCATCTGAAGCCGAGAGGAAATGTTCAAGTGCAAGCACGCATTAAATATTGTTGGGGCAAAAAAATTAGATATTTGTTTTATAGTGTTGTAACATTCGTGTACCTTCTTGTTATTTTAACCTTTATTGCACCATTACCCAGCTGTTGCGTTTGTGAACGCAAAATAACAGTTTTTTTCCCGCATAAACGTTCTGCCATTTCAGGCCGAGGCCTTCAGTAGAACAAAGAGATTGTGGTTTGATGGAAAGATTACAGTCTGCTATGGACCAGAAATAGAGGGTGAGTATGAATCTTCTTCGACTAACGCGTGTTTTTAGCGCTACAAGAAGAAAATCTGTAAACACGTTACACCAACAAGTCCAAATGTCTACTCTATTGGTCTTTATTTCTCGTGCAACGAGCTCTTTCTTATGTGTTCCCCGGGATCCGTGCGGCACTGTCGCCCTCATCGCTACCGCCGTGTGTAGAGCACGGGCGATTGGCTTTTCTATTGGAGAAAAGTACCTTCCAGAAGATGTCCGAGGCCTATTCGGCAATTGTTTGCCGTCCTACGGACAAGGAATTTGCATTCTGAAAGTTCTTCCAGCGAAATGGCTACGCCGGGCAAGAATATACTGGACAACCTAAGCGTGCAATTGTACGATGCATTCGAACCATACACGGATTCACATCAGCTCCGGAAGCACATGCGCATGGTGGACCAACTCACAGAAGGGTTTTGACAACTTCAGCTTAGAAACCTGCGAGACCGTGTGAGAAAAGGCTATCGGACACCTACCTGCAAGGTTCACGTTGACGAAGGAATTCACCTTCCTGAGGGAATCCGGAATGTTCTTGCACACGGACCAAAGTTTGCCGTAAGAACCGCTAGGATCAGACAAGAGCAGCTTTTGCTAGTGCGTCAAGTCTCCCGGCAAACACCGGAGGACGAAGCCGGCAGAGTTACCTCCGAATGCATTGACGTTCTAAGATGTTGTAAGCCTCAACTAACAAGGATTTCCGTTTATCACGTAGCCTCGTAATTAGTTGATAAATTGTTGTGTGTAGTGCCTGCCAACAAGGAGGGTAGGTTCGCAGTCATGACCCATGGGTCTTTCTTCTCAGAGGCTAACGAACCCATCTCAGGCATGTTTAGACTACATAAAAGCGTCTGTTTCGCAAAGTTCCAAGCTAAAGCAATTGAAATGTGCAAAAAAATCAATCTGAATAAGGTTGCGAAACACATTGATAAGAATAGAGGCAAGTGTTAAGACGTATTTCTTAGTGCGAAGACCCAAAGATGTTACGCCCCCTTTAGGGTAATCCTGTCTGAGAAAGGGACCTGGCAGAAGGAAGAAGCTGCTTACCAGCTAAAAACACTAACTCTTCTCGACAACAATGACCCCTTCCTTGTTAAGAGTCCACACCAAGTTGTAGAGTTTCTAAAAGTGCATTCTGACAAGAGGCTTAATGCATCCCCGCTGACATAAAAAAACTTTATTATTATTCTATTTCTCAGTCTGACCTGTTAAGCTGCGTTGAAGAAAGAATAGGTGAATTTGGTGCAGTGTGGTTTTCCAATGAAGCGGCAACATTTGTTCTAAGGTGTTTAGCATTGCTAAAGTAATACCTGACTTCAAAGTTCATCCTGCGGGATAATGTTCCGTTTTTACAGAAGCAAGGCGTATGTCGCGGATCTTGTTTGGCGCCTGTTCTCAGTAACCTGTATCTTTCAAAATTAGGCAATCTTGGCAGAGAGGCTCAAGGAAACCTCAGTATACAGGGCGTTCCGATATGTTGTGGATTTCCTTTTGTTTCTTGACTGCACCACTCAGTGTTTAAAAAAAAATTCTAACCGTGGACATGGCGCGAACCGTTGGAAACTGCGAATCTGGGTGATCGTAGCCCAGCATTTTCCGGAATTGCGCGCGTACTTTTCATGTTATTACTCATGAAGACGATAATTTTTTTCGCGGGTCTTGGACTTACGGTCGTCACTGCGCGTTGCATAGCACAGCTTGCAACCTGACACCGCGTTGCAATGCCGACAACGCGTTCCAGCAGATCCGCTCTATGAATGCTTCTGTCTCTCTCTCTATCTCTCTCATACCGCGCAAAACCTCTTCACCTCGCAGAGCACGAGCGTGCGAACGCGCCAGCTGTGGACGAAGACGACGACGCTCGAATGCAATTATATGGTTCACATAAATGCATGCTCTGCAAGCATGGCTGTATTTTATTCATTGTAATAAATACCGTGTTAAAAAATGGCTGTATAGCCTAGTGGTTACGACGCTCGCCTTGGGAACGGGTTTACGCGAGCTCGAATCCCGACTCGGCAAAAAAAAATTATTTTAGAAGCGAAGCAGCTTATGGTCGGGGCTATGTCACTCCCTCCCTCCGCCGTGCGGCGTCCACGCCCCTACTGCGCATGTACGCCAACTCCGGCTTCCGGAAGCCGGCTTCCGCTTCCGGTTCCGCTTCCGGTTCCGGAAGCCAGCTTCCGGCTTCCGGAGGACGCTTCCGGCGTTTTGCCCGAATGATCCCTCGGGGCTTCGCCCACTCATCATAATTCACTTCGTGGATATGCGGTATTGAGAAGAGGGCTCGAGCCGCTGCCACGAAACGACAGCGGCGACAGGCCGATCCCTAATTTCGGGCTCGCGAAGGCGAAAGGAAACGTCAACGCCGCCGAGAAGCTGCTACTGATGCAACGAGGCCTCGCGTAATGGGAACTTGAGTCGACCCAATGGCTGCTTCGCATATTACTCAGGGTTCCCCTTCGGGAAGATGGTGTAATTTTTTTATTTCTTCGTAGTTTCTTGATACGAACCACAAATTACGCGTAGCTTAAACATCTTTGATTCAAAGATTATGCTTGTAGCACTCTCACATTATTTTAACAGCGAAGCTGTGAAAGTCCCCTTGATATGGCCATGGAAGCCAAGCCAAGCCAATCAACTTGCATGAGCGCAATTCAGCTCCGTGTTTCTTTTGAAATTTATGACAAGGCAGGGACTCAGGACCCAGAGGAACCTCCAAAACAGCCACCGGAAGTCTAGAGGCAGCTAACGAGACTATCTGTGCCCCTAAGGGGGGATGGAGAATCGACCAGGCGCTCTGGATATCACCACCAGCGATGCGGCAGGTAGCAGCCCTGTTGGGCCTACGATCCCTGACCCAACATCGACGACTCAGTGGCCCCCGCTCACGCCGCGTTCCTGGGCTGACGCTGTCGAAATGACTCAACTGCAAAGGCAAGCAGAAAACCCTTTTTCTATTCTCGCTGATGACTCCAATGACCCTGCCGATTGGGACATGGTACAGCAAACGCGGAGGCAAGCAAAACGGCCGCGACCGCGGGACGCTGATAAGCACGTGCGCAATCGACACTGGAAGCGTGGCTTTGCAGAGGACGCTCGGCAATGCGGCTCAGATTCGGATCAAGAAATTGAGATTACCAACCAAAGGCGAACTGAAATAGACCCCGCGCAGGCCAAGAAAGCCACAGAAACAGCGAACCTTTATCCGAGTGAAGTTTGGCAGGACACCACCACTATAATAGTCAGACCTAAGACCGCAGCCTCTATTTTGTCGATTCCAGACACAGTGCTAAATGCCTGGCTCAAAGAACGCCTCCGTAGTGAAACGCGGGCCACCATCCGCAAGCAGCTTCGCGCAAACGTCATTGCCGTGGATATTCCTGCAGATGTAGAAACGCAAACCATTTCTAAAGATAGAGAAACTCGGCCCTGTTCCAGTGCAAGCCTACGTCGGTACACCGAGAGACGCGATCAAAGGCGTCATATATGGCGTAAGCACAGAACTACTGTAGCTAATTGGTGCAAAGATTGGTTAATGGAACTAAACGTTGGCAAATGTAAAGTGATGCGTGTATCCCGACTAACAGCATGCATACATATTATCTAAATAACGTTCCCTTGGAAATGGTTAACTCTTACAAATACCTAGGTGTGCATATCTCTGCTAACTTATCTTGGAATGTTCATACCGACTACGTAATTAGCAATGCTAACCGCATGCTTGGCTACCTGCGCCGTAACTTTTCAACTGCCCCTTCATCCCTAAAAATGCTTCTTTTTACTACCCTTATACGTCCGAAACTAGAATATGCATGTGCTGTTTGGGATCCTGCCACTGATAAACTAATTAAGTCATTAGAACTCGTTCAAAGTAATTCAGTTCGTTTCATCTTACATATTTACAATAGAACTGCAAGTGTATCTGCCATGAAAACTAACCTTTCGCTTACCTACTTTCTTCTCGTCGCAAAATCGCACGCCTAGTTCTTTTTCACAACACTGCGCAATGATTTCATTTTTCAGCCACAATACATATCGCCTCGAATCGACCATCGTTTAAGGTTGGTCTCGAATCATGTCACACTAATACTTTTTGCAATCATTTGTTCCTTCGGTCATCCACGGAATGGAACCACCTTCCCGCTGAATCGTATCCATTCACGATAACCAAAGGTTTCGAGCGGCTTTAGCTAACATTGTATAATCGAAGCATTTTTTTCTACTATATGTTTGTAACCTAAGTGCATTTCGTATTTACCATTTTACTATCGTACTTTGCTACCATTTCTTACGACGATTTAACCCTAGCTAAAACTGTATAATCAGAAGCCTTTGTACTTGAACGTTCTAACTGCTTTTTTCATTATTGTTTTTATGTTCATTTGCCTGTAACCCACTCCCCTCTTAATGCCTCTGCCCTGAGGGTAATAATAATAAATAAATAAATAAATTTACTGACGAAGACATTCGAGCTACAATTTGCCCCCTGCAAGGCGGGCCAAAAATTTTGAATGCCTACCGGCTTGGTAAAACAAAGCAGACTGTTCTCGTGGTCTTTGCCGGAAATAAGCTCCCGCTTCACGTACGCATGGAGTATATTGCGAATCAAGTCCAACCTTTTCGCCCGACCCCATCTTGTGTTCGCACTGTCAAAGGATTGGTCACAAGGCGAACATTTGCCCACATGAAGCACGATGTGGCAGATGCCGAGGAACACACACTGCAGGCGAAATCTGCACCGCTACGAAACCCCGCTGTCTACATTGCCAAGGTGAACATGTTACGGCGATCCCAGCTGCCCC
>NC_051158.1:152699433-152728323 GCF_013339745.2 Dermacentor silvarum | reverse complement strand
CGCCATTGGAGTCCGTAACTCAAATTATCGTAATAGCTCGGCGTAGTTAAGTATGGTTCGGGGTAGTGAGCCTGTAGTGATCGCTCCCATCGCGTCATTGCCGCTTTAACATCCGACACCCTCATAGCGGCGTCGTCACGCCATTGCGTCGTAACTCAATTTATCTAATAGCTCGCGTATTTAAGTATTGTTCGGGGTAGTGATCCTGTAGTGATCGCTCATCGCCGTCATTGCAGCTTTAACATCCGCACCTTCATGCGTCGTCGTCACGCCTTTGGGTCATAACTCAAGTTATGTAATAGCTCGCGTAGTTAAGTATGTGTTCGGGGGTAGTGAGCCCGTCGTGATCGCTCCATACGCGGTCATTGCAGCTTTAAACATCCGACACCCTTCATGGCGTCGTCGTCACGCCATCGGCGTCGTAACTCAAGTTATGTAATAGCTCGCGTAGTTAAGTATGTGTTCGGGGAGTGAGCCCGTCGTGATCGCTCCATCGCCGTCATTGCAGCTTTAACATCCGACACCCTTCATGGCGCCGTCGTCACGCCATTGGCATCGTAACTCAAGTTATGTAATAGCTCGCGTAGTTAAGTATGTGTTCGGGATAGTGAGCCCGTCGTGATCGCTCCATCGCCGTCATTGCAGCTTTAACATACGACACTTTCATGGCGTCGTCGTCACGCCATCGGGGTCGTAACACAACTTATCTAAAAGCTTGCGTAGTTATGTGTTCGGGGTAGTGATCCTGTCGCGATCGCTCTATCGCCGCCATTGCAGCTTTAACATCCGACACTCTTCATGGCGTCGTCGTCACGCCATCGGCGTCGTAACTCAAATTATCTAATAGCTTGCTTATTTAAGTATGTGTACGGGGTATTGAGCCTGTCGTGATCTCTCCATCACCGTCATTGCAGCTTAACATCCGACACCCTTCATGGCGTCGTCGTCACGCCATTGGCGTCGTAACTCAAGTTATGTAATAGCTTGCGTAGTTAAGTATGTGTACGGGGTATTGAGCCTGTCGTGATCGCTCCATCGCCGTCATTGCAGCTTTAACATCCGACACCCTTCATGGCCTCGCCGTCACGCCATTGGCGTCGTAACTCAAGTGGTGTTATAGCTCGCGTAGTTAAGTATGTGTTCGGGGTAGTGAGCCCGTCGTGATCGCTCCATCGCCGTCATTGCAGCTTTAACATCCGACACTCTTCATGGCGTCGTCGTCACGCCATCGGGGTCGTAACACAACCTATCTTATAGCTTGCGTAGTTATGTGTTCGGGGTAGTGATCCTGTCGCGATCGCTCTATCGCCGCCATTGTAGCTTTAACATCTGGCACTCTTCATGGCGTCGTCGTCACGCCATTGGCGTCGTAACTCAATTTATCTAATAGCTCGCGTAGTTAAGTATGTGTTCGGGGTAGTGATCCTGTAGTGATCGCTCCATCGCCGTCATTGCAGCTTTAACATCCGACACCCTTCATAGGCGTCGTCGTCACGCCATTGGCGTCGTAACTCAATTTATCTAATAGCTCCGTAGTTAAGTATGTGTTCGGGGTAGTGATCCTGTAGTGATCGCTCCATCGCCGTCATTGCAGCTTTAACATCCGGCACCCTTCATGGCGTCGTCGTCACGCCTTTGGGGTCATAACTCAAGTTATGTAATAGCTCGCGTAGTTAAGTATGTGTTCGGGGTAGTGAGCCCGTCGTGGTCGCTCCAATCGCCGTCATTGCAGCTTTAACATCCGACACCCTTCATGGCGTCGTCGTCACGCCATTCGGCGTCGTAACTCAAGTTATGTAATAGCTCGCGTAGTTAAGTATGTGTTCGGGATAGTGAGCCCGTCGTGATCGCTCCATCGCCGTCATTGCAGCTTTAACATACGACACTTTTCATGGCGTCGTCGTCACGCCATCAGGGTCGTAACACAACTTATCTAATAGCTTGCGTAGTTATGTGTTCGGGGTAGTGATCCTGTCGCGATCGCTCTATCGCCGCCATTGCAGCTTTAACATCCGACACTCTTCATGGCGTCGTCGTCACGCCATCGGCGTCGTAACTCAAATTATCTAATAGCTTGCTTATTTAAGTATGTGTACGGGGTATTGAGCCTGTCGTGATCTCTCCATCACCGTCATTGCAGCTTAAACATCCGACACCCTTCATGGCGTCGTCGTCACGCCATTGGCGTCGTAACTCAAGTTATGTAATAGCTTGCGTAGTTAAGTATGTGTACGGGGTATTGAGCCTGTCGTGATCGCTCCATCGCCGTCATTGCAGCTTTAACATCCGACACCCTTCATGGCCTCGCCGTCACGCCATTGGCGTCGTAACTCAAGTGTGTTATAGCTCGCGTAGTTAAGTATGTGTTCGGGGTAGTGAGCCCGTCGTGATCGCTCCATCGCCGTCATTGCAGCTTTAACATCCGACACTCTTCATGGCGTCGTCGTCACGCCATCGGGGTCGTAACACAACTTATCTAATAGCTTGCATAGTTATGTGTTCGGGGTAGTGATCCTGTCGCGATCGCTCTATCGCCGCCATTGTAGCTTTAACATCTGGCACTCTTCAAGGCGTCGTCGTCACGCCATTGGCGTCGTAACTCAATTTATCTAATAGCTCGCGTAGTTAAGTATGTGTTCGGGGTAGTGATCCTGTAGTGATCGCTCCATCGCCGTCATTGTAGCTTTAACATCCGGCACTCTTCATGGCGTCGTCGTCACGCCATTGGCGTCGTAACTCAATTTATGTAATCGCTCGCGTAGTTAAGTATGTGTACGGGGTATTGAGCCTGTCGTGATCGCTCCATCGCCGTCATTGTAGCTTTAACATCCGGCACTCTTCATGGCGTCGTCGTCACGCCATCGGCGTCGTAACTCAAATTATCTAATAGCTTGCGTATTTAAGTATGTGTACGGGGTATTGAGCCTGTCGTGATCTCTCCATCACCGTCATTGCAGCTTAAACATCCGACACCCTTCATGGCGTCGTCGTCACGCCATTGGCGTCGTAACTCAAGTTATGTAATAGCTTGCGTAGTTAAGTATGTGTACGGGGTATTGAGCCTGTCGTGATCGCTCCATCGCCGTCATTGCAGCTTTAACATCCGACACCCTTCATGGCCTCGTCGTCACGCCATTGGCGTCGTAACTCAAGTGATGTTATAGCTCGCGTAGTTAAGTATGTGTTCGGGGTAGTGAGCCCGTCGTGATCGCTCCATCGCCGTCATTGCAGCTTTAACATCCGACACTCTTCATGGCGTCGTCGTCACGCCATCGGGGTCGTAACACAACTTATCTAATAGCTTGCGTAGTTATGTGTTCGGGGTAGTGATCCTGTCGCGATCGCTCTATCGCCGCCATTGTAGCTTTAACATCTGGCACTCTTCATGGCGTCGTCGTCACGCCATTGGCGTCGTAACTCAATTTATCTAATAGCTCGCGTAGTTAAGTATGTGTTCGGGGTAGTGATCCTGTAGTGATCGCTCCATCGCCGTCATTGCAGCTTTAACATCCGACACCCTTCATGGCGTCGTCGTCACGCCATTGGCGTCGTAACTCAATTTATCTAATAGCTCCCGTAGTTAAGTATGTGTTCGGGGTAGTGATCCTGTAGTGATCGCTCCATCGCCGTCATTGCAGCTTTAACATCCGCACCCTTCATGGCGTCGTCGTCACGCCATTGGGGTCAGTAACTCAAGTTATGTAATAGCTCGCGTAGTTAAGTATGTGTTCGGGGTAGTGAGCCCGTCGTGATCGCTCCAATCGCCGTCATTGCAGCTTTAACATCCGACACCCTTCATGGCGTCGTCGTCACGCCATCGGCGTCGTAACTCAAGTTATGTAATAGCTCGCGTAGTTAAGTATGTGTTCGGGGTAGTGAGCCCGTCGTGATCGCTCCATCGCCGTCATTGCAGCTTTAACATCCGACACCCTTCATGGCGTCCGTCGTCACGCCATTGGCATCGTAACTCAAGTTATGTAATAGCTCGCGTAGTTAAGTATGTGTTCGGGATAGTGAGCCCGTCGTGATCGCTCCATCGCCGTCATTGCAGCTTTAACATACGACACTCTTCATGGCGTCGTCGTCACGCCATCGGGTCGTAACATCAACTTATCTAATAGCTTGCGTAGTTATGTGTTCGGGGTAGTGATCCTGTCGCGATCGCACTAGCGCCGCCATTGTAGCTTTAACATCCGACACTCTTCATGGCGTCGTCGTCACGCCATCGGCGTCGTAACTCAAATTATCTAATAGCTTGCGTAGTTAAGTATGTGTACGGGGTAGTGAGCCTGTCTTGATCGCTCCATCGCCGTCATTGCAGCTTTAACATCCGACACCCTTCATGGCGTCGTCGTCACGCCATTGGCGTCGTAACTCAAGTTATGTAATAGCTTGCGTAGTTAAGTATGTGTTACGGGGTATTGAGCCTGTCGTGATCGCTCCATCGCCGTCATTGCAGCTTTAACATCCGACACCCTTCATGGCCTCGTCGTCACGCCATTGGCGTCGTAACTCAAGTGATGTTATAGCTCGCGTAGTTAAGTATGTGTTCGGGGTAGTGAGCCCGTCGTGATCGCTCCATCGCCGTCATTGCAGCTTTAACATCCGACACTCTTCATGGCGTCGTCGTCACGCCATCGGGGTCGTAACACAACTTATCTAATAGCTTGCGTAGTTATGTGTTCGGGGTAGTGATCCTGTCGCGATCGCTCTATCGCCGCCATTGTAGCTTTAACATCTGGCACTCTTCATGGCGTCGTCGTCACGCCATTGGCGTCGTAACTCAATTTATCTAATAGCTCGCGTAGTTAAGTATGTGTTCGGGGTAGTGATCCTGTAGTGATCGCTCCATCGCCGTCATTGTAGCTTTAACATCCGGCACTCTTCATGGCGTCGTCGTCACGCCATCGGGGTCGTAACACAACTTATCTTATAGC
Source organism: Dermacentor silvarum (assembly GCF_013339745.2). Classification (NCBI taxonomy): domain Eukaryota; kingdom Metazoa; phylum Arthropoda; class Arachnida; order Ixodida; family Ixodidae; genus Dermacentor; species Dermacentor silvarum. The sequence continues at coordinate 152,723,386 of NC_051158.1, read as the reverse complement.
TTGCGTAGTTATGTGTTCGGGGTAGTGATCCTGTCGTGATCGCTCTATCGCCGCCATTGTAGCTTTAACATCTGGCACTCTTCATGGCGTCGTCGTCACGCCATTGGCGTCGTAACTCAATTTATCTAATAGCTCGCGTAGTTAAGTATGTGTTCGGGGTAGTGATCCTGTAGTGATCGCTCCATCGCCGTCATTGCAGCTTTAACATCCGACACCCTTCATGGCGTCGTCGTCACGCCATTGGCGTCGTAACTCAATTTATCTAATAGCTCCCGTAGTTAAGTATGTGTTCGGGGTAGTGATCCTGTAGTGATCGCTCCATCGCCGTCATTGCAGCTTTAACATCCGACACCCTTCATGGCGTCGTCGTCACGCCATTGGCGTCGTAACTCAAGTTATGTAATAGCTCGCGTAGTTAAGTATGTGTTCGGGGTAGTGAGCCCGTCGTGATCGCTCCATCGCCGTCATTGCAGCTTTAACATCCGACACCCTTCATGGCGTCGTCGTCACGCCATCGGCGTCGTAACTCAAGTTATGTAATAGCTCGCGTAGTTAAGTATGTGTTCGGGGTAGTGAGCCCGTCGTGATCGCTCCATCGCCGTCATTGCAGCTTTAACATCCGACACCCTTCATGGCGTCGTCGTCACGCCATTGGCATCGTAACTCAAGTTATGTAATAGCTCGCGTAGTTAAGTATGTGTTCGGGATAGTGAGCCCGTCGTGATCGCTCCATCGCCGTCATTGCAGCTTTAACATACGACACTTTTCATGGCGTCGTCGTCACGCCATCGGGGTCGTAACACAACTTATCTAATAGCTTGCGTAGTTATGTGTTCGGGGTAGTGATCCTGTCGCGATCGCTCTATCGCCGCCATTGCAGCTTTAACATCCGACACTCTTCATGGCGTCGTCGTCACGCCATCGGCGTCGTAACTCAATTATCTAATAGCTTGCGTAGTTAAGTATGTGTACGGGGTATTGAGCCTGTCGTGATCTCTCCATCACCGTCATTGCAGCTTAACATCCGACACCCTTCATGGCGTCGTCGTCACGCCATTGGCGTCGTAACTCAATTTATGTAATAGCTCGCGTAGTTAAGTATGTGTACGGGGTATTGAGCCTGTCGTGATCGCTCCATCGCCGTCATTGCATCTTTAACATCCGACACCCTTCATGGCGTCGTCGTCACGCCATTGGCGTCGTAACTCAAGTTATGTTATAGCTCGCGTAGTTAAGTATGTGTTCGGGGTAGTGAGCCCGTCGTGATCGCTCCATCGCCGTCATTGCAGCTTTAACATCCGACACCCTTCATGGCGTCGTCGTCACGCCATTGGCGTCGTAACTCAAGTTATGTAATAGCTCGCGTAGTTAGGTATGTGTTCGGGGTAGTGATCCTGTAGTGATCGCTCCATCACCGTCATTGTAGGCTTTAACATCCGACACCCTTCATGGCGTCGTCGTCACGCCATTGGTGTCGTAACTCAAGTTATGTATTACTCGCGTAGTTAAGTATGTGTTCGGGGTAGTGAGCCCGTCGTGATCGCTCCATCGCCGTCATTGCAGCTTTAACATCCGACACTCTTCATGGCGTCGTCGTCACGCCATCGGGGTCGTAACACAACTTATCTAATAGCTTGCGTAGTTATGTGTTCGGGGTAGTGATCCTGTCGCGATCGCTCTATCGCCGCCATTGTAGCTTTAACATCTGGCACTCTTCATGGCGTCGTCGTCACGCCATTGGCGTCGTAACTCAATTTATCTAATAGCTCGCGTAGTTAAGTATGTGTTCGGGGTAGTGAGCCCGTCGTGGATCGCTCCATCGCCGTCATTGCAGCTTTAACATCCGACACCCTTCATGGCGTCGTCGTCACGCCATTGGCGTCGTAACTCAAGTTATGTAATAGCTCGCGTAGTTAAGTATGTGTTCGGGGTAGTGAGCCCGTCGTGATCGCTCCATCGCCGTCATTGCAGCTTTAACATCCGACACCCTTCATGGCGTCGTCGTCACGCCATTGGCATCGTAACTCAAGTTATGTAATAGCTCGCGTAGTTAAGTATGTGTTCGGGATAGTGAGCCCGTCGTGATCGCTCCATCGCCGTCATTGCAGCTTTAACATACGACACTTTTCATGGCGTCGTCGTCACGCCATCGGGGTCGTAACACAACTTATCTAAAAGCTTGCGTAGTTATGTGTTCGGGGTAGTGATCCTGTCGCGATCGCTCTATCGCCGCCATTGCAGCTTTAACATCCGACACTCTTCATGGCGTCGTCGTCACGCCATTGGCGTCGTAACTCAATTATCTAATAGCTTGCGTATTTAAGTATGTGTACGGGGTATTGAGCCTGTCGTGATCTCTCCATCACCGTCATTGCAGCTTAACATCCGACACCCTTCATGGCGTAGTCGTCACGCCATTGGCGTCGTACCTCAAGTTATGTAATAGCTTGCGTAGTTAAGTATGTGTACGGGGTATTGAGCCTGTCGTGATCGCTCCATCGCCGTCATTGCAGCTTTAACATCCGACACCCTTCATGGCCTCGTCGTCACGCCATTGGCGTCGTAACTCAAGTGATGTTATAGCTCGCGTAGTTAAGTATGTGTTCGGGGTAGTGAGCCCGTCGTGATCGCTCCATCGCCGTCATTGCAGCTTAAACATCCGACACCCTTCATGGCGTCGTCGTCACGCCATTGGCGTCGTAACTCAAGTTATGTTATAGCTTGCGTAGTTAAGTATGTGTACGGGGTATTGAGCCTGTCGTGATCGCTCCATCGCCGTCATTGCAGCTTTAACATCCGACACCCTTCATGGCCTCGCCGTCACGCCATTGGCGTCGTAACTCAAGTGGTGTTATAGCTCGCGTAGTTAAGTATGTGTTCGGGGTAGTGAGCCCGTCGTGATCGCTCCATCGCCGTCATTGCAGCTTTAACATCCGACACTCTTCATGGCGTCGTCGTCACGCCATCGGGGTCGTAACACAACTTATCTAATAGCTTGCATAGTTATGTGTTCGGGGTAGTGATCCTGTCGCGATCGCTCTATCGCCGCCATTGTAGCTTTAACATCTGGCACTCTTCATGGCGTCGTCGTCACGCCATTGGCGTCGTAACTCAATTTATCTAATAGCTCGCGTAGTTAAGTATGTGTTCGGGGTAGTGATCCTGTAGTGATCGCTCCATCGCCGTCATTGTAGCTTTAACATCCGGCACTCTTCATGGCGTCGTCGTCACGCCATTGGCGTCGTAACTCAATTTATGTAATAGCTCGCGTAGTTAAGTATGTGTACGGGGTATTGAGCCTGTCGTGATCGCTCCATCGCCGTCATTGCATCTTTAACATCCGACACCCTTCCATGGCGTCGTCGTCACGCCATTGGCGTCGTAACTCAAGTTATGTTATAGCTCGCGTAGTTAAGTATGTGTTCGGGGTAGTGAGCCCGTCGTGATCGCTCCATCGCCGTCATTGCAGCTTTAACATCCGACACCCTTCATGGCGTCGTCGTCACGCCATTGGCGTCGTAACTCAAGTTATGTAATAGCTCGCGTAGTTAGTATGTGTTCGGGGTAGTGATCCTGTAGTGATCGCTCCATCACCGTCATTGCAGGCTTTAACATCCGACACCCTTCATGGCGTCGTCGTCACGCCATTGGTGTCGTAACTCAAGTTATGTTATTACTCGCGTAGTTAAGTATGTGTTCGGGGTAGTGAGCCCGTCGTGTTCGCTCCATCGCCGTCATTGCAGCTTTAACATCCGACACTCTTCATGGCGTCGTCGTCACGCCATCGGGGTCGTAACACAACTTATCTTATAGCTTGCGTAGTTATGTGTTCGGGGTAGTGATCCTGTCGTGATCGCTCTATCGCCGCCATTGTAGCTTTAACATCTGGCACTCTTCATGGCGTCGTCGTCACGCCATTGGCGTCGTAACTCAATTTATCTAATAGCTCGCATAGTTAAGTATGTGTTCGGGGTAGTGAGCCCGTCGTGGTCGCTCCAACGCCGTCATTGCAGCTTTAACATCCGACACCCTTCATGGCGTCGTCGTCACGCCATCGGCGTCGTAACTCAAGTTATGTAATAGCTCGCGTAGTTAAGTATGTGTTCGGGGTAGTGAGCCCGTCGTGATCGCTCCATCGCCGTCATTGCAGCTTTAACATCCGACACCCTTCATGGCGTCGTCGTCACGCCATTGGCATCGTAACTCAAGTTATGTAATAGCTCGCGTAGTTAAGTATGTGTTCGGGATAGTGAGCCCGTCGTGATCGCTCCATCGCCGTCATTGCAGCTTTAACATACGACACTCTTCATGGCGTCGTCGTCACGCCATCGGGGTCGTAACACAACTTATCTAATAGCTTGCGTAGTTATGTGTTCGGGGTAGTGATCCTGTCGCGATCGCTCTATCGCCGCCATTGCAGCTTTAACATCCGACACTCTTCATGGCGTCGTCGTCACGCCATTGGCGTCGTAACTCAATTATCTAATAGCTCGCGTAGTTAAGTATGTGTACGGGGTATTGAGCCTGTCGTGATCGCTCCATCGCCGTCATTGCAGCTTTAACATCCGACACCCTTCATGGCGTCGTCGTCACGCCATTGGCGTCGTAACTCAAGTTATGTAATAGCTTGCGTAGTTAAGTATGTGTACGGGGTATTGAGCCTGTCGTGATCGCTCCATCGCCGTCATTGCAGCTTTAACATCCGACACCCTTCATGGCCTCGTCGTCACGCCATTGGCGTCGTAACTCAAGTGATGTTATAGCTCGCGTAGTTAAGTACGTGTTCGGGGTAGTGAGCCCGTCGTGATCGCTCCATCGCCGTCATTGCAGCTTTAACATCCGACACTCTTCATGGCGTCGTCGTCACGCCATCGGGGTCGTAACACAACTTATCTTATAGCTTGCGTAGTTATGTCTTCGGGGTAGTGATCCTGTCGCGATCGCTCTATCGCCGCCATTGTAGCTTTAACATCTGGCACTCTTCATGGCGTCGTCGTCACGCCATTGGCGTCGTAACTCAATTTATCTAATAGCTCGCGTAGTTAAGTATGTGTTCGGGGTAGTGATCCTGTAGTGATCGCTCCATCGCCGTCATTGTAGCTTTAACATCCGGCACTCTTCATGGCGTCGTCGTCACGCCATTGGCGTCGTAACTCAATTTATGTAATAGCTCGCGTAGTTAAGTATGTGTACGGGGTATTGAGCCTGTCGTGATCGCTCCATCGCCGTCATTGCAGCTTTAACATCCGACACCCTTCATGGCGTCGTCGTCACGCCATTGGCGTCGTAACTCAAGTTATGTTATAGCTCGCGTAGTTAAGTATGTGTTCGGGGTAGTGAGCCCGTCGTGATCGCTCCATCGCCGTCATTGCAGCTTTAACATCCGACACTCTTCATGGCGTCGTCGTCACGCCATCGGGGTCGTAACACAACTTATCTAATAGCTTGCGTAGTTATTTGTTCGGGGTAGTGATCCTGTCGCGATCGCTCTATCGCCGCCATTGTAGCTTTAACATCTTGCACTCTTCATGGCGTCGTCGTCACGCCATTGGCGTCGTAGCTCAATTTATCTAATAGCTCCCGTAGTTAAGTATGTGTTCGGGGTAGTGATCCTGTAGTGATCGCTCCATCGCCGTCATTGCAGCTTTAACATCCAAAACCCTTCATGTCGTCGTCGTCACGCCATTGGCGTCGTAACTCAAGTTATGTAATAGCTCGCGTGGTTAAGTATGTGTTCGGGGTAGTGAGCCCGTCGTGATCGCTCCATCGCCGTCATTGCAGCTTTAACATCCGACACCCTTCATGGCGTCGTCGTCACGCCATCGGGGTCGTAACACAACTTATCTAATAGCTTGCGTAGTTATGTGTTCGGGGTAGTGATCCTGTAGTGATCGCTCCATCGCCGTCATTGCAGCTTTAACATCCGACACCCTTCATGGCGTCGTCGTCACGCCATTGGCGTCGTAACTCAAGTTATGTAATAGCTCGCGTAGTTAGGTATGTGTTCGGGGTAGTCATCCTGTAGTGATCGCTCCATCACCGTCATTGCAGGTTTAACATTCGACACCCTTCATGGCGTCGTCGTCACGCCATTGGTGTCGTAACTCAAGTTATGTTATTACTCGCGTTGTTAAGTATGTGTTCGGGGTAGTGAGCCCGTCGTGTTCGCTCCATCGCCGTCATTGCAGCTTTAACATCCGACACTCTTCATGGCGTCGTCGTCACGCCATCGGGGTCGTAACACAACTTATCTTATAGCTTGCGTAGTTATGTGTTCGGGGTAGTGATCCTGTCGCGATCGCTCTATCGCCGCCATTGTAGCTTTAACATCTGGCACCCTTCATGGCGTCGTCGTCACGCCATCGGCGTCGTAACTCAAGTTATGTAATAGCTCGCGTAGTTAAGCATGTGTTCGGGGTAGTGAGCCCGTCGTGATCGCTCCATCGCCGTCATTGCAGCTTTAACATCCGACACCCTTCATGGTGTCGTCGTCACGCCATTGGCATCGTAACTCAAGTTATGTAATAGCTCGCGTAGTTAAGTATGTGTTCGGGATAGTGAGCCCGTCGTGATCGCTCCATCGCCGTCATTGCAGCTTTAACATGCGACACCCTTCATGGCGTCGTCGTCACGCCATTGGCGTCGTAACTCAAGTTATGTAATAGCTCGCGTAGTTAAGTATGTGTTCGGGGTAGTGAGCCCGTCGTAATTGCTCCATCGCCGTCATTGCAGCTTTAACATCCGACACTCTTCATGGCGTCGTCGTCACGCCATCGGGGTCGTAACAAAACTCATCTTATAGCTTGCGTAGTTATGTGTTCGGGGTAGTGATCCTGTCGCGATCGCTCTATCGCCGCCATTGTAGCTTTAACATCCGACACCCTTCATGGCGTCGTCGTCACGCCATTGGCGTCGTAACTCAAGTTATGTGATAGCTCGCGTAGTTAAGTATATGTTCGGGGTAGTGAGCCCGTCGTGATCGCTCCATCGCCGTTATTGCAGCTTTAACATCCGACACCATTCATGGCGTCGTCGTCACGCCATCGGGGTCGTAACACAACTTATATAATAGCTTGCGTAGTTATGTGTTCGGGGTAGTGATCCTGTCGCGATCGCTCTATCGCCGCCATTCTAGCATTAACATCTGGCACTCTTCATGGCGTCGTCGTCACGCCATTTGCGTCGTAACTCAATTTATCTAATAGCTCCCGTAGTCAAGTATGTGTTCGGGGTAGTGATCCTGTAGTGATCGCTCCATCGCCGTCATTGCAGCTTTAACATCCGGCACCCTTCATGGCGTCGTCGTCACGCCTTTGGCGTCATAACTCAAGTTATGTAATAGCTCGCGTAGTTAAGTATGTGTTCGGGGTAGTGAGCCCGTCGTGGTCGCTCCAACGCCGTCATTGCAGCTTTAACATCCGACACCCTTCATGGCGTCGTCGTCACGCCATCGGCGTCGTAACTCAAGTTATGTAATAGCTCGCGTAGTTAAGTATGTGTTCGGGGTAGTGAGCCCGTCGTGATCGCTCCATCGCCGTCATTGCAGCTTTAACATCCGACACCCTTCATGGCGTCGTCGTCACGCCATTGGCATCGTAACTCAAGTTATGTAATAGCTCGCGTAGTTAAGTATGTGTTCGGGATAGTGAGCCCGTCGTGATCGCTCCATTGCCGTCATTGCAGATTTAACATACGACACTTTTCATGGCGTCGTCGTCACGCCATCGGGGTCGTAACACAACTTATCTAAAAGCTTGCGTAGTTATGTGTTCGGGGTAGTGATCCTGTCGCGATCGCTCTATCGCCGCCATTGCAGCTTTAACATCCGACACTCTTCATGGCGTCGTCGTCACGCCATCGGCGTCGTAACTCAAATTATCTAATAGCTTGCTTATTTAAGTATGTGTACGGGGTATTGAGCCTGTCGTGATCTCTCCATCACCGTCATTGCAGCTTTAACATCCGACACCCTTCATGGCGTCGTCGTCACGCCATTGGCATCGTAACTCAAGTTATGTAATAGCTCGCGTAGTTAAGTATGTGTTCGGGATAGTGAGCCCGTCGTGATCGCTCCATCGGCGTCACTGCAGCTTTAACATCTGGCACTCTTCATGGCACTCTTCATGGCACTTTCATGCACGCAGCAAGTGAAAAAACTAATTAAAATACAAAACGCACAACGATCACAGCGCAAAACTTCTCTAGTGCTGATTTGTCTTACTGGCAGGCCAACAACATTTATTAGCGTTGTTACATTTTAATGCGCTCGTTCACGACGGTGCCCTTTCTTAGTCTTTCCGGTACGCGGCAAGTGAAAAAAAACTAATTAAAATACAAAAGGCACAACGGTCGCAGCGCAAAACTTCTCTAGTGCTGATTTGTCTTACTGGCAGCCCAACAACATTTACTAGCGTAGTTACATTTTAATACGCTCGTTCATGATGGTGCCCTTTCTTGGCCTTTCCACACGCGGCAACTGAAAAAACTAATTAAAATACAGAAGGCACAACGATCGCAACGCAAAACTTCTCTAGTGCTGATTTGTCTTACTGGCAGGCCAACAACATTTACTAGCGTAGTTACATTTTAATACGCTCATTCATGACGGTGCCCTTTCTTGGTCTTTCCGGCACGCGGCAACTGAAAAAACTAACTGAAAAAACTAATAAAAATACAAAAGGCACAACGATCGCAGCGCAAAACTTCTCTAGTGCTGATTTGTATTACGGGCAGGCCAACAACATTTACTAGTGTAGTTACATTTCAATACGCTCTTTCACGACGGTGCCCTTGCTTGGTCTTTCTGGTACGCGGCAAGTGAAAAAAACACTAATTAAAATACAAAAGGCACAACGGTCGCAGCGCAAAACTTATCTAGTGCTGACTTGTATTACGGGCAGGCCAACAACATTTACTAGTGTAGTTACATTTCAATACGCTCTTTCACGACGGTGCCCTTTCTTGGTTTTTCCTGTACGCGGCAAGTGAAAAAAAACTAATTAAAATACAAAAGGCACAACGATCGCAGCGCAAAACTTCTCTAGTGTTGATTTGTCTTGCTGGCAGGCCAACAACATTTACTAGCGTTGTTACATTTTAATGCGCTCGTTCATGACGGTGCCCTTTTTTGGTCTTTCCAGACGCAGCAACTGAAAAAACTAATTAAAATACAGAAGGCACAACGATCGCAGCGCAAAACTTCTCTAGTGCTGATTTGTCTTACTGGCAGCCCAACAACATTTACTAGCGTTGTTACATTTTAATACGCTCGTTCATGATGGTGCCCTTTTTTGGTCTTTCCAGACGCAGCAACTGAAAAAACTAATTAAAATACAAAAGGCAAAACGATCGCAGCGCAAAACTTCTCTAGTGCTGATTTGTCTTACTGGCAGCCCAACAAAATTTACTAGCGTTGTTACATTTTAATACGCTCGTTCATGATGGTGCCCTTTTTGGTCTTTCCAGACGCAGCAACTGAAAAAACTAATTAAAATACAGAAGGCACAACGATCGCAGCGCAAAACTTCTCTAGTGCTGATTTGTCTTACTGGCAGCCCAACAAAATTTACTAGCGTTGTTACATTTTAATACGCTCGTTCATGATGGTGCCCTTTTTTGGTCTTTCCAGACGCAGCAACTGAAAAATCTAATTAAAATACAAAAGGCAAAACGATCGCAGCGCAAAACTTCTCTAGTGCTGATTTGTCTTACTGGCAGGCCAACAACATTTATTAGCGTTGTTACATTTTAATGCGCTCGTTCACGACGGTGCCCTTTCTTAGTCTTTCCGGTACGCGGCAAGTGAAAAAAAACTAATTAAAATACAAAAGGCACAACGGTCGCAGCGCAAAACTTCTCTAGTGCTGATTTGTCTTACTGGCAGGCCAACAACATTTATTAGCGTTGTTACATTTTAATGCGCTCGTTCACGACGGTGCCCTTTCTTAGTCTTTCCGGTACGCGGCAAGTGAAAAAAAGCTAATTAAAATACAAAAGGCACAACGGTCGCAGCGCAAAACTTCTCTAGTGCTGATTTGTCTTACTGGCAGGCCAACAACATTTATTAGCGTTGTTACATTTTAATGCGCTCGTTCACGACGGTGCCCTTTCTTAGTCTTTCCGGTACGCGGCAAGTGAAAAAAACTAATTAAAATACAAAACGCACAACGGTCGCAGCGCAAAACTTCTCTAGTGCTGATTTGTCTTACTGGCAGCCCAACAACATTTACTAGCGTAGTTACATTTTAATACGCTCGTTCATGGTGGTGCCCTTTCTTGGCCTTTCCACACGCGGCAACTGAAAAAACTAATTAAAATACAGAAGGCACAACGATCGCAACGCAAAACTTCTCTAGTGCTGATTTGTCTTACTGGCAGGCCAACAACATTTACTAGCGTAGTTACATTTTAATACGCTCATTCATGACGGTGCCCTTTCTTGGTCTTTCCGGCACGCGGCAACTGAAAAAACTAACTGAAAAAACTAATAAAAATACAAAAGGCACAACGATCGCAGCGCAAAACTTCTCTAGTGCTGATTTGTATTACGGGCAGGCCAACAACATTTACTAGTGTAGTTACATTTCAATACGCTCTTTCACGACGGTTCCCTTTCTTGGTCTTTCCGGTACGCGGCAAGTGAAAAAAAAAAACTAATTAAAATACAAAAGGCACAACGATCGCAGCGCAAAACTTCTCTAGTGCGGATTTGTATTACGGGCAGGCCAACAACATTTACTAGCGTAGTTACATTTCAATACGCTCTTTCACGACGGTGCCCTTTCTTGGTCTTTCCGGTACGGGGCAAGTGAAAAAAAACTAATTAAAATACAAAAGGCACAACGATCGCCGCGTAAAACTTCTCTAGTGCGGATTTGTCTTACTGGCAGGCCAACAACATTTATTAGCGTTCTAACATTTTAATACGCTCGTTCACGACGCTGCCCTTTCTTGGTCTTTCCGGTACGCGGCAACTGAAAAAACTAACTGAAAAAACTAATGAAAATACAAAAGGCACAACGATCGCTGCGCAAAACTTCTCTAGTGCGGATTTGTATTACGGGCAGGCCAACAACATTTACTAGTGTAGTTACATCTCAATACGCTCTTTCACGACGGTGCCCTTTCTTGGTCTTTCCGGTACGCGGCAAGTGAAAAAAAAACTAATTAAATTACAAAAGGCACAGCGATCGCAGCGCAAAACTTCTCTAGTGCTGATTTGTCTTACTGGCAGGCCAACAACATTTATTAGCGTTCTAACATTTTAATACGCTCGTTCATGGTGGTGCCCTTTCTTGGCCTTTCCACACGCGGCAACTGAAAAAACCAATTAAAATACAGAAGGCACAACGGTCGCAGCGCAAAACATCTCTAGTGTTGATTTGTCTTACTGGCAGGCCAACAACATTTACTAGCGTAGTTACATTTTAATACGCTCGTTCATGACGGTGCCCTTTCTTGGTCTTTCCGGCACGCGGCAACTGAAAAAACTAACTGAAAAAACTAATTAAAATACAAAAGGCACAACGATCGCAGCGCAAAACTTCTCTAGTGCTGATTTGTCTTACTGGCAGGCCAACAACATTTATTAGCGCTGTTACATTTTAATACGCTCGTTCATGACGGTGCCCTTTCTTGGTCTTTCCGGCACGAGGCAACTGAAAAAACTAACTGAAAAAACTAATTAAAATACAAAAGGCACAACGATCGCAGCGCAAAACTTCTCTAGTGTTGATTTGTCTTACTGGCAGGCCAACAACATTTACTAGTGTAGTTACATTTCAATACGCTCGTTCACGACGGTGCCCTTTCTTGGTCTTTCCGGTACGCGGCAAGTGAAAAAAAAACTAATTAAAATACAAAAGGCACAACGGTCGCAGCGCAAAACTTCTCTAGTGCTGATTTGTATTACTGGCAGGCCAACAACATTTACTAGCGTTGTTACATTTTAATGCGCTCGTTCACTGACGGTGCCCTTTCTTAGGTCTTTCCGGTACGCGGCAAGTGAAAAAAACTAATTAAAATACAAAAGGCACAACGATCGCAGCGCAAAACTTCTCTAGTGCTGATTTGTCTTACTGGCAGGCCAACAACATTTATTAGCGTTGTTACATTTTAATGCGCTCGTTCACTGACGGTGCCCTTTCTTAGGTCTTTCCGGTACGCGGCAAGTGAAAAAAACTAATTAAAATACAAAAGGCACAACGATCGCAGCGCAAAACTTCTCTAGTGCTGATTTGTCTTACTGGCAGCCCAACAACATTTACTAGCGTAGTTATATTTTAATACGCTCGTTCATGATGGTGCCCTTTCTTGGTCTTTCCACACGCGGCAACTGAAAAAACTAATTAAAATACAGAAGGCACAACGATCGCAGCGCAAAACTTCTCTAGTGCTGATTTGTCTTACTGGCAGGCCAACAACATTTACTAGCGTAGTTACATTTTAATACGCTCGTTCATGACGGTGCCCTTTCTTGGTCTTTCCGGCACGCGGCAACTGAAAAACTAACTGAAAAACTAATTAAAATACAAAAGGCACAACGATCGCATGCGCAAAACTTCTCTAGTGCGGATTTGTATTACTGGCAGGCCAACAACATTTACTAGCGTAGTTACATCTTAATACGCTCGTTCACTGACGGTGCCCTTTCTTGGTCTTTCCGGTACGCGGCAAGTGAAAAAAAAACTAATTAAAATACAAAAGGCACAACGATCGCAGCGCAAAACTTCTCTAGTGCTGATTTGTCTTACTGGCAGGCCAACAACATTTACTAGCGTAGTTACATTTTAATACGCTCGTTCATGACGGTGCCCTTTCTTGGTCTTTCCGGCACGCGGCAACTGAAAAAACTAATTAAAATACAAAAGGCACAACGATCGCAGCGCAAAACTTCTCTAGTGCTGATTTGTCTTACTGGCAGGCCAACAACATTTACTAGCGTTGTTACATTTTAATACGCTCGTTCATGACGGTTACCTTTTTTGGTCTTTCCAGACGCGGCAACTGAAAAACTAATTAAAATAAAAAGGCACAACGATCGCAGCGCAAAACTTCTCTAGTGCGGATTTGTCTTACTGGCAGGCCAACAACATTTACTAGCGTTGTTACATTTTAATACGCTCGTTCATGACGGTGCCCTTTCTTGGTCTTTCCACGACGCGGCAACTGAAAAAACTAATTAAAATACAAAAGGCACAACGATCGCAGCGCAAAACTTCTCTAGTGTTGATTTGTCTTACTGGCAGGCCAACAACATTTACTAGTGTAGTTACATTTCAATACGCTCTTTCACGACGGTGCCCTTTCTTGGTCTTTCCGGTACGCGGCAAGTGAAAAAAAACTAATTAAAATACAAAAGGCACAACGATCGCAGCGCAAAACTTCTCTAGTGCTGATTTGTCTTACTGGCAGGCCAACAACATTTACTAGCGTAGTTACATTTTAATAGCGCTCGTTCACGACGGTGCCCTTTCTTAGGTCTTTCCGGTACGCGGCAAGTGAAAAAAAACTAATTAAAATACAAAAGGCACAACGATCGCAGCGCAAAACTTCTCTAGTGCTGATTTGTCTTACTGGCAGGCCAACAACATTTATTAGCGTTGTTACATTTTAATGCGCTCGTTCATGACGGTTCCCTTTCTTGGTCTTTCCACACGCGGCAACTGAAAAAACTAATTAAAATACAAAAGGCACAACGATCGCAGCGCAAAACTTCTCTAGTGCTGATTTGTCTTACTGGCAGGCCAACAACATTTACTAGCGTAGTTACATTTTAATACGCTCGTTCATGACGGTTCCCTTTCTTGGTCTTTCCACACGCGGCAACTGAAAAAACTAATTAAAATACAAAAGGCACAACGATCGCAGCGCAAAACTTCTCTAGTGCTGATTTGTCTTACTGGCAGGCCAACAACATTTACTAGCGTAGTTACATTTTAATACGCTCGTTCATGACGGTGCCCTTTCTTGGTCTTTCCGGCACGCGGCAACTGAAAAAACTAATTAAAATACAAAAGGCACAACGATCGCAGCGCAAAACTTCTCTAGTGCTGATTTGTCTTACTGTCAGGCCAACAACATTTACTAGCGTAGTTACATTTTAATACGCTCGTTCATGACGGTTCCCTTTCTTGGTCTTTCCACACGCGGCAACTGAAAAAAACTAATTAAAATACAAAAGGCACAACGATCGCAGCGCAAAACTTCTCAAGTGCTAATTTGTCTTACTGGCAGGCCAACAACATTTACTAGCGTTGTTACATTTTAATACGCTCGTTCATGACGGTTCCCTTTCTTGGTCTTTCCACACGCGGCAACTGAAAAAACTAATTAAAATACAAAAGGCACAACGATCGCAGCGCAAAACTTCCCTAGTGCTGAATTTGTCTTACTGGCAGGCCAACAACATTTACTAGCGTAGTTACATTTTAATACGCTCGTTCATGACGGTTACCTTTCTTGGTCTTTCCAGCACGCGGCAACTGAAAAAACTAATTAAAATACAAAAGGCACAACGATCGCAGCGCAAAACTTCTCTAGTGCTGATTTGTCTTACTGGCAGGCCAACAACATTTACTAGCGTAGTTACATTTTAATACGCTCGTTCATGACGGTTCCCTTTCTTGGTCTTTCCAGCACGCGGCAACTGAAAAAACTAATTAAAATACAAAAGGCACAACGATCGCAGCGCAAAACTTCTCTAGTGCTGATTTGTCTTACTGGCAGGCCAACAACATTTACTAGCGTAGTTACATTTTAATACGCTCGTTCATGACGGTGCCCTTTCTTGGTCTTTCCAGACGCGGCAACTGAAAAACTAATTAAAATACAAAAGGCACAACGATCGCAGCGCAAAACTTCTCTAGTGCTGATTTGTCTTACTGGCAGGCCAACAACATTTACTAGCGTTAGTTACATTTTAATACGCTCGTTCATGACGGTGCCCTTTCTTGGTCTTTCCAGACGCGGCAACTGAAAAAACTAATTAAAATACAAAAGGCACAACGATCGCAGCGCAAAACTTCTCTAGTGCTGATTTGTCTTACTGTCAGGCCAACAACATTTACTAGCGTTGTTACATTTTAATACGCTCGTTCATGACGGTTCCCTTTCTTGGTCTTTCCACACGCGGCAACTGAAAAAAACTAATTAAAATACAAAAGGCACAACGATCGCAGCGCAAAACTTCTCTAGTGCTGATTTGTCTTACTGGCAGGCCAACAACATTTACTAGCGTAGTTACATTTTAATACGCTCATTCATGACGGTGCCCTTTCTTGGTCTTTCCGGCACGCGGCAACTGAAAAAACTAATTAAAATACAAAAGGCACAACGATCGCAGCGCAAAACTTCTCTAGTGCTGATTTGTCTTACTGGCAGGCCAACAACATTTACTAGCGTAGTTACATTTTAATACGCTCTTTCATGACGGTGCCCTTTCTTGGTCTTTCCGGCACGCGGCAACTGAAAAAACTAATTAAAATACAAAAGGCACAACGATCGCAGCGCAAAACTTCTCTAGTGCGGATTTGTCTTACTGGCAGGCCAACAACATTTACTAGCGTTGTTACATTTTAATACGCTCGTTCATGACGGTTCCCTTTCTTGGTCTTTCCAGCACGCGGCAACTGAAAAAACTAATTAAAATACAAAAGGCACAACGATCGCAGCGCAAAACTTCTCTAGTGCTGATTTGTCTTACTGGCAGGCCAACAACATTTACTAGCGTAGTTACATTTTAATACGCTCGTTCATGACGGTGCCCTTTCTTGGTCTTTCCGGCACGCGGCAACTGAAAAAACTAATTAAAATACAAAAGGCACAACGATCGCAGCGCAAAACTTCTCTAGTGCTGAATTTGTCTTACTGGCAGGCCAACAACATTTACTAGCGTTGTTACATTTTAATACGCTCGTTCATGACGGTTCCCTTTCTTGGTCTTTCCAGCACGCGGCAACTGAAAAAACTAATTAAAATACAAAAGGCACAACGATCGCAGCGCAAAACTTCTCTAGTGCTAATTTGTCTTACTGGCAGGCCAACAACATTTACTAGCGTTGTTACATTTAATACGCTCGTTCATGACGGTGCCCTTTCTTGGTCTTTCCAGCACGCGGCAACTGAAAAAAACTAATTAAAATACAAAAGGCACAACGATCGCAGCGCAAAACTTCTCTAGTGCTGATTTGTCTTACTGTCAGGCCAACAACATTTACTAGCGTTGTTACATTTTAATACGCTCGTTCATGACGGTGCCCTTTCTTGGTCTTTCCAGCACGCGGCAACTGAAAAAACTAATTAAAATACAAAAGGCACAACGATCGCAGCGCAAAACTTCTCTAGTGCTGATTTGTCTTACTGGCAGGCCAACAACATTTACTAGCGTTAGTTACATTTTAATACGCTCGTTCATGACGGTTACCTTTCTTGGTCTTTCCAGCACGCGGCAACTGAAAAAACTAATTAAAATACAAAAGGCACAACGATCGCAGCGCAAAACTTCTCTAGTGCTGATTTGTCTTACTGGCAGGCCAACAACATTTACTAGCGTTGTTACATTTTAATACGCTCGTTCATGACGGTTCCCTTTCTTGGTCTTTCCACACGCGGCAACTGAAAAAACTAATTAAAATACAAAAGGCACAACGATCGCAGCGCAAAACTTCTCAGTGCGGATTTGTCTTACTGTCAGGCCAACAACATTTACTAGCGTAGTTACATTTTAATACGCTCGTTCATGACGGTTCCCTTTCTTGGTCTTTCCACACGCGGCAACTGAAAAAACTAATTAAAATACAAAAGGCACAACGATCGCAGCGCAAAACTTCTCAAGTGCTAATTTGTCTTACTGTCAGGCCAACAACATTTACTAGCGTAGTTACATTTTAATACGCTCGTTCATGACGGTTCCCTTTCTTGGTCTTTCCACACGCGGCAACTGAAAAAACTAATTAAAATACAAAAGGCACAACGATCGCAGCGCAAAACTTCTCAAGTGCTAATTTGTCTTACTGTCAGGCCAACAACATTTACTAGCGTTGTTACATTTTAATACGCTCGTTCATGACGGTTCCCTTTCTTGGTCTTTCCACACGCGGCAACTGAAAAAAAACTAATTAAAATACAAAAGGCACAACGATCGCAGCGCAAAACTTCTCTAGTGCTGATTTGTCTTACTGGCAGGCCAACAACATTTACTAGCGTAGTTACATTTTAAAACGCTCTTTCACGACGGTGCCCTTTCTTGGTCTTTCCATACGCGGCAAGTGAAAAAAAACTAATAAATACAAAAGGCACAACGATCGCAGCGCAAAACTTCCCTAGTGCTGATTTGTCTTACTGGCAGGCCAAGAACATTTACTAGCGTTGTTACATTTTAACACGCTCGTTCATGACGGTGCCCTTTCTTGGTCTTTCCGACGCGGCAACTGAAAAAAACTAATTAAAATACAAAAGGCACAACGATCGCAGCGCAAAACTTCTCTAGTGCTGATTTGTCTTACTGGCAGCCCAACAACATTTACTAGCGTAGTTACATTTTAATACGCTCGTTCATGACGGTGCCCTTTCTTGGTCTTTCCAGTACGCGGCAACTGAAAAAACTAATTAAAATACAAAAGGCACAACGATCGCAGCGCAAAACTTCTCTAGTGCTGATTTGTCTTACTGGCAGGCCAACAACATTTACTAGCGTTAGTTACATTTTAATACGCTCTTTCATGACGGTGCCCTTTCTTGGTCTTTCCAGACGCGGCAACTGAAAAAACTAATTAAAATACAAAGGCACAACGATCGCAGCGCAAAACTTCTCTAGTGCTGATTTGTCTTACTGGCAGGCCAACAACATTTACTAGCGTAGTTACATTTTAATACGCTCTTTCATGACGGTGCCCTTTCTTGGTCTTTCCGGCACGCGGCAACTGAAAAAAACTAATTAAAATACAAAAGGCACAACGATCGCAGCGCAAAACTTCTCTAGTGCTGATTTGTCTTACTGGCAGGCCAACAACATTTACTAGTGTAGTTACATTTTCAATACGCTCTTTCACTGACGGTGCCCTTTCTTGGTCTTTCCGGCACGCGGCAACTGAAAAAACTAATCAAAATACAAAAGGCACAACGATCGCAGCACCAAACTTCTCAAGTGCTAATTTGTCTTACTGTCAGGCCAACAACATTTACTAGCGTAGTTACATTTTAATACGCTCGTTCATCACGGTTCCCTTCTGGTCTTTCCACACGCGGCAACTGAAAAAACTAATTAAAATACAAAAGGCACAACGATCGCAGCGCAAAACTTCTCTAGTGCTGATTTGTCTACTGGTAGGCCAACAACTTCTAGTAGCGTAGTTACATTTAATACGCTCGTTCATGACGGTGCCCTTTCTTGGTCTTTCCACACGCGGCAACTGAAAAAACTAATTAAAATACAAAAGGCACAACCATCGCAGCGCAAAACTTCTCAAGTGCTAATTTGTCCCACTGTCAGGCCAACAACATTTACTAGCGTTGTTACATTTTAACACGCTCGTTCATGACGGCGCCCTTTCTTGGTCTTTCCACATGCGGCAAGTGAAAACACTAATTAAAATACAAAAGGCACAACGATCGCAGCGCAAAACTTCTCTAGTGCTGAATTTGTCTTACTGGTCAGGCCAACAACATTTACTAGCGTAGTTACATTTCAATACGCTCGTTCATGACGGTTCCCTTTCTTGGTCTTTCCACACGCGGCAACTGAAAAACTAATTAAAATACAAAAGGCACAACGATCGCAGCGCAAAACTTCTCTAGTGCTGATTTGTCTTACTGGCAGGCCAACAACATTTACTAGCGTAGTTACATTTTAATACGCTCGTTCATGACGGTTCCCTTTCTTGGTCTTTCCACACGCGGCAACTGAAAAAACTAATTAAAATACAAAAGGCACAACGATCGCAGCGCAAAACTTCTCAAGTGCTAATTTGTCTTACTGTCAGGCCAACAACATTTACTAGCGTTGTTACATTTTAATACGCTCGTTCATGACGGTTCCCTTTCTTGGTCTTTCCACACGCGGCAACTGAAAAAACTAATTAAAATACAAAAGGCACAACGATCGCAGCGCAAAACTTCTCTAGTGCTGATTTGTCTTACTGGTAGGCCAACAACATTTAGTAGCGTAGTTACATTTTAATACGCTCGTTCATGACGGTGCCCTTTCTTGGTCTTTCCACACGCGGCAACTATGCATTCAATTTTGATCAATAGCGCAAAGATACAAGAGGGGGTATAACAGACAATAGAGCTCTGTTCTCGTCAGTCCCCTATTTTGTCCTTTCCCGGTTAATCCAACATTAAAGTACATGGAATATGAACACCAATACCCATGCAATGTAGCTGCGATATCAAAACTCCTCTTTTACAATATCCTTTAAATAAATTTGTTACGGTGTATGACATTTCTTAAAGTCTAGATATTGGCAATGTTTTCCAATAACATGTTCGCCCTTGCGGCCTCACTTTGTCGATATATGGTTAGAGCAACGGGTGTTAATTCCGCGGCTGTTGATATATTGAAAAATGTGATCGACTGTTGCCATGCGTGCAAAATTCCATTGTACCATGTAGATGTGGCTACTCGGAAATTGGCAGTGGTGTTACATTACATTTCTTGGTAAAATATGCATTCAATATTTATCAATAGCACAATGACGCCAGAGGGAGCATAACAGACAATAGAGCTCTGTTCTCGTCGGTCCCCTATTTTGTCCTTGCCCGGGTAATCCAACATTAAAGTACGTGGAAAATGAACACCAAAATCCGTGAAATGTAGCTGCGATATCAATAACTCCTGTTTTACAGTATCCGGTAAATAAATTTGTTACGCTGTATGACATTATTTAAAGTCTAGATATTGCCAATATTTACCAATACCATGTTCGCCCTTGCGGCCTCACTTTGTCGATGTATGGTTAGATGAATGGATGTTAATTCACGCGGCTGTTGATGTATTGAAAAATGTGATCGACTGTTGCCATGCGTGAAAAATTCTATTGTGCCATGTACATGTTGCTACTCGGAAATTGGGAGTGGTGTTAGATTACATTTCCAGGTAAATATGCATTCAATTTTGATCAATAGCGCAAAGACGCCAGAGGGGGCATAACAGACAATGGAGCTCTTTTCTCGTCAGTCCCTATTTTGTCCTTTTCCGGTGAATGCAACATTAAAGTACATAGAAAATGAACACAAAAACCCGTGCAATGTAGCTGCGAAATCAAAAACTCCTGTTTTACAGTATCCTCTAAATAAATTTGTTACGCGGTATGACATTTTTTAAAGTCTAGATATTGCCAATATTTACCAATAACATGTTCGCCCTTGCGGCCTCACTTTGTCGATCTATGGTTAGATGAATAGATGTTAATTCACGCGGCTGTTGATATATTGAAAAATGTGATCGAGTGTTGCCATGCGTGAAAAATTCTATTGTGCCATGTACATGTGGCTACTCGGAAATTGGGAGTGGTGTTAGATGACATTTCTAGGTAAAATATGCATTCAATTTTGATCAATAGCGCAAAGACGCCAGAGGGGGTATAACAGACAATAGAGCTCTGTTCTCGTCAGTCCCCTATTTTGTCCTTTCCCGGTTAATCCAACATTAAAGTACTTGGAATATGAACACCAATACCCATGCAATGTAGCTGCGATATCAAAACTCCTCTTTTACAATATCCTTTAAATAAATTTGTTACGGTGTATGACATTTCTTAAAGTCTAGATATTGGCAATGTTTTCCAATAACATGTTCGCCCTTGCGGCCTCACTTTGTCGATATATGGTTAGAGCAACGGGTGTTAATTCCGCGGCTGTTGATATATTGAAAAATGTGATCGACTGTTGCCATGCGTGCAAAATTCCATTGTACCATGTAGATGTGGCTACTCGGAAATTGGCAGTGGTGTTACATTACATTTCTTGGTAAAATATGCATTCAATATTTATCAATAGCACAATGACGCCAGAGGGAGCATAACAGACAATAGAGCTCTGTTCTCGTCGGTCCCCTATTTTGTCCTTGCCCGGGTAATCCAACATTAAAGTACGTGGAAAATGAACACCAAAATCCGTGAAATGTAGCTGCGATATCAATAACTCCTGTTTTACAGTATCCGGTAAATAAATTTGTTACGCTGTATGACATAATTTAAAGTCTAGATATTGCCAATATTTACCAATACCATGTTCGCCCTTGCGGCCTCACTTTGTCGATGTATGGTTAGATGAATGGATGTTAATTCACGCGGCTGTTGATATATTGAAAAATGTGATCGACTGTTGCCATGCGTGAAAAATTCTATTGTGCCATGTACATGTTGCTACTCGGAAATTGGGAGTGGTGTTAGATTACATTTCCAGGTAAAATATGCATTCAATTTTGATCAATAGCGCAAAGACGCCAGAGGGGGCATAACAGACAATGGAGCTCTTTTCTCGTCAGTCCCTATTTTGTCCTTTTCCGGTGAATCCAACATTAAAGTACATAGAAAATGAACACAAAAACCCGTGCAATGTAGCTGCGAAATCAAAAACTCCTGTTTTACAGTATCCTCTAAATAAATTTGTTACGCGGTATGACATTTTTTAAAGTCTAGATATTGCCAATATTTACCAATAACATGTTCGCCCTTGCGGCCTCACTTTGTCGATCTATGGTTAGATGAATAGATGTTAATTCACGCGGCTGTTGATATATTGAAAAATGTGATCGAGTGTTGCCATGCGTGAAAAATTCTATTGTGCCATGTACATGTGGCTACTCGGAAATTGGGAGTGGTGTTAGATGACATTTCTAGGTAAAATATGCATTCAATTTTGATCAATAGCGCAAAGACGCCAGAGGGGGTATAACAGACAATAGAGCTCTGTTCTCGTCAGTCCCCTATTTTGTCCTTTCCCGGTTAATCCAACATTAAAGTACTTGGAATATGAACACCAATACCCATGCAATGTAGCTGCGATATCAAAACTCCTCTTTTACAATATCCTTTAAATAAATTTGTTACGGTGTATGACATTTCTTAAAGTCTAGATATTGGCAATGTTTTCCAATAACATGTTCGCCCTTGCGGCCTCACTTTGTCGATATATGGTTAGATGAATGGGTGTTAATTCCGCGGCTGTTGATATATTGAAAAATGTGATCGACTGTTGCCATGCGTGCAAAATTCCATTGTACCATGTAGATGTGGCTACTCGGAAATTGGCAGTGGTGTTACATTACATTTCTTGGTAAAATATGCATTCAATATTGATCAATAGCAGAATGACGCCAGAGGGAGCATAACAGACAATAGAGCTCTGTTCTCGTCGGTCCCCTATTTTGTCCTTGCCCGGGTAATCCAACATTAAAGTACATGGAAAATGAACACCAAAATCCGTGAAATATAGCTGCGATATCAATAACTCCTGTTTACAGTATCCTGTAAATAAATTTGTTACGCGGTATGACATTTTTTAAAGTCTAGATATTGCCAATATTTACCAATAACATGTTCACCCTTGCGGCCTCACTTTGTCGATCTATGGTTAGATGAATGGATGTTAATTCACGCGGCTGTTGATATATTGAAAAATGCGATCGAGTGTTGCCATGCGTGAAAAATTCTATTGTGCCATGTACATGTGGCTACTCGGAAATTGGGAGTGGTGTTAGATGACATTTCTAGGTAAAATATGCATTCAATTTTGATCAATAGCGCAAAGACGCCAGAGGGGGTATAACAGACAATAGAGCTCTGTTCTCGTGAGTCCCCTATTTTGTCCTTGATATTGATATATTGAAAAATGTGATCGACTGTTGCCATGCGTGAAAAATTCTATTGTGCCATGTACATGTGGCTTCTCGGAAATTGGGAGTGGTGTTAGATTACATTTCTAGGTAAAATATGCATTCAATTTTGATCAATAGCGCAAAGACGCCAGAGGGGGCATAACAGACAATAGAGCTCTGTTCTCGTCAGTCCCTATTTTGTCCTTTTCCGGTGAATCCAACATTAAAGTACATAGAAAATGAACACAAAGACCCGTGCAATGTAGCTGCGAAATCAAAAACTCCTGTTTTACAGTATCCTGTAAATAAATTTGTTACGCGGTATGACATTTTTTAAAGTCTAGATATTGCCAATATTTACCAATAACATGTTCGCCTTTGAGGCCTCACTTTGTCGATGTATGGTTAGAGCAACGGGTGTTAATTCACGCGGCTGTTGATATATTGAAAAATGTGATCGACTGTTGCCATGCGTGAGAAATTCTATTGTGACATGTACGTGTCGCTACTCGGAAATTGGGAGTGGTGTTAGATTACTTTTCTAGGTAAAATATGCATTCAATTTTGATCAATAGCGCAGACACCAGAGGGGGCAATACAGACAATAGAGCTCTGTTCTCGTCGGTCCCCGATTTTCCCCTCGCACGGTTAATCCAACATTAAAGTATATGGAAAATGAACACCAAAATCCGTGCAATGTAGCTGCGAAATCAAAAACTCCTGTTTTACAGTATCCTGTAAATAAATTTGTTACGCTGTATGACATTATTTAAAGTCTAGATATTGCCAATATTTACCAATAACATGTTCGCCCTTGCGGCCTCACTTTGTCGATGTATGGTTAGATGAAGGATGTTAATTCACGTGGCTGTTGATATATTGAAAAATGTGATCGACTGTTGCCATGCGTGAAAAATTCTATTGTGCCATGTACATGTGGCTTCTCGGAAATTGGGAGTGGTGTTAGATTACATTTCTAGGTAAAATATGCATTCAATTTTGATCAATAGCGCAAAGACGCCAGAGGGGGCATAACAGACGATAGAGCTCTGTTTTCGTTGGTCCCCGATTTTGTCCTTGCACGGGTAATCCAACAATAAAGTACATGGAAAATGAACACCAATACCCCTGCAA
>NC_051158.1:152518891-152699333 GCF_013339745.2 Dermacentor silvarum | reverse complement strand
CATGACGGTGCCCTTTTTTGGTCTTTCCAGACGCAGCAACTGAAAAAACTAATTAAAATACAGAAGGCACAACGATCGCAGCGCAAAACTTCTCTAGTGCGGATTTGTCTTACTGGCAGCCCAACAACATTTACTAGCGTTGTTACATTTTAATACGCTCGTTCATGATGGTGCCCTTTTTTGGTCTTTCCAGACGCAGCAACTGAAAAAACTAATTAAAATACAAAAGGCAAAACGATCGCAGCGCAAAACTTCTTTAGTGTTGATTTGTCTTACTGGCAGGCCAACAACATTTACTAGTGTAGTTACATTTCAATACGCTCTTTCACGACGGTGCCCTTTCTTGGTCTTTCCGGCACGCGGCAACTGAAAAAACTAACTGAAAAAACTAATTAAAATACAAAAGGCACAACGATCGCAGCGCAAAACTTCTCTAGTGTTGATTTGTCTTACTGGCAGGCCAACAACATTTACTAGCGTAGTTACATTTTAATACGCTCGTTCATGATGGTGCCCTTTCTTGGTCTTTCCGGCACGCGGCAACTGAAAAACTAACTGAAAAAACTAATTAAAATACAAAAGGCACAACTGATCGCAGCGCAAAACTTCTCTAGTGTTGATTTGTCTTACTGGCAGGCCAACAACATTTACTAGTGTAGTTACATTTCAATACGCTCTTTCACGACGGTGCCCTTGCTTGGTCTTTCTGGTACGCGGCAAGTGAAAAAAAACTAATTAAAATACAAAAGGCAAAACGATCGCAGCGCAAAACTTCTCTAGTGCTCATTTGTCTTACTGGCAGCCCAACAACATTTACTAGCGTTGTTACATTTTAATACGCTCGTTCATGACGGTGCCCTTTTTTGGTCTTTCCAGACGCAGCAACTGAAAAAACTAATTAAAATACAGAAGGCACAACGATCGCAGCGCAAAACTTCTCTAGTGCTGATTTGTCTTACTGGCAGGCCAACAACATTTACTAGCGTAGTTACATTTTAATACGCTCGTTCATGACGGTGCCCTTTCTTGGTCTTTCCGGCACGCGGCAACTGAAAAAACTAATTAAAATACAAAAGGCACAACGATCGCAGCGCAAAACTTCTCTAGTGCTGATTTGTCTTACTGGCAGGCCAACAACATTTACTAGCGTTGTTACATTTTAATACGCTCGTTCATGACGGTGCCCTTTCTTGGTCTTTCCGGCACGCGGCAACTGAAAAAACTAATTAAAATACAAAAGGCACAACGATCGCAGCGCAAAACTTCTCAAGTGCTAATTTGTCTTACTGGCAGGCCAACAACATTTACTAGCGTTGTTACATTTTAATACGCTCGTTCATGACGGTTACCTTTCTTGGTCTTTCCAGACGCGGCAACTGAAAAAACTAATTAAAATAAAAAGGCACAACGATCGCAGCGCAAAACTTCTCTAGTGCTATTTGTCTTACTGGCAGGCCAACAACATTTACTAGCGTTGTTACATTTTAATACGCTCGTTCATGACTGGTGCCCTTTTTTGGTCTTTCCAGACGCAGCAACTGAAAAAACTAATTAAAATACAAAAGGCAAAACGATCGCAGCGCAAAACTTCTCTAGTGCTCATTTGTCTTACTGGCAGCCCAACAACATTTACTAGCGTTGTTACATTTTAATACGCTCGTTCATGATGGTGCCCTTTTTTGGTCTTTCCAGACGCAGCAACTGAAAAAACTAATTAAAATACAGAAGGCACAACGATCGCAGCGCAAAACTTCTCTAGTACTGATTTGTCTTACTGGCAGGCTAACAACATTTACTAGCGTAGTTACATTTTAATACGCTCGTTCATGATGGTGCCCTTTTTTGGTCTTTCCAGACGCAGCAACTGAAAAAACTAATTAAAATACAAAAGGCACAACGATCGCAGCGCAAAACTTCTCTAGTGCTCATTTGTCTTACTGGCAGCCAACAACATTTACTAGCGTAGTTACATTTTAATACGCTCGTTCATGATGGTGCCCTTTTTTGGTCTTTCCAGACGCAGCAACTGAAAAAAACTAATTAAAATACAGAAGGCACAACGATCGCAGCGCAAAACTTCTCTAGCGCTGATTTGTCTTACTGGCAGGCCAACAACATTTACTAGCGTAGATACATTTTAATACGCTCGCTCATGACGGTGCCCTTTTTTGGTCTTTCCAGACGCGGCAACTGAAAAACTAATTAAAATACAAAAGGCACAACGATCGCAGCGCAAAACTTCCCTAGTACTGATTTGTCTTACTGGCAGCCTAACAACATTTACTAGCGTTGTTACATTTTAAAGCGCTTTTTCACGACAGTGGCTTTTCTTGGTCTTTCATGCACGCGGCAAGTGAAAAAACTAATTAAAATACAAAACGCACAACGATCACAGCGCAAAACTTCTCTAGGGCTGATTTGTCTTACTGGCAGGCCAACAACATTTACTAGCGTAGTTACATTTCAATACGCTCTTTCACGACGGTGCCCTTTCTTGGTCTTTCCGGTACGCGGCAAGTGAAAAAAAACTAATTAAAATACAAAAGGCAGAACAATCGCAGCGCAAAACTTCTCTAGTGCTCATTTGTCTTACTGGCAGGCCAACAACATTTACTAGCGTAGTTACATTTTAATACGCTCGTTCATGACGGTGCCCTTTCTTGGTCTTTCCGGCACGCGGCAACTGAAAAAACTAATTAAAATACAAAAGGCACAACGATCGCAGCGCAAAACTTCTCTAGTGCTGATTTGTCTTACTGGCAGGCCAACAACATTTACTAGCGTTGTTACATTTTAATACGCTCGTTCATGACAGTGGCTTTTCTTGGTCTTTCATGCACGCGGCAAGTGAAAAAACTAATTAAAATCCAAAAGGCACAACGATCGCAGCGCAAAACTTCCCTAGTACTGATTTGTCTTACTGGCAGCCTAACAACATTTACTAGCGTTGTTACATTTTAAAGCGCTTTTTCACGACATGGCTTTTCTTGGTCTTTCCACACGCGGCAACTGAAAAAACTAATTAAAATACAAAAGGCACAACGATCGCAGCGCAAAACTTCTCTAGTGCTGATTTGTCTTACTGGCAGGCCAACAACATTTACTAGCGTAGTTACATTTCAATACGCTCGTTCATGACGGTGCCCTTTCTTGGTCTTTCCGGCACGCGGCAACTGAAAAATCTAATTAAAATACAAAAGGCACAACGATCGCAGCGCAAAACTTCTCTAGTGCTGATTTGTCTTACTGGCAGGCCAACAACATTTACTAGCGTTGTTACATTTTAATACGCTCGTTTCATGGTGGTATCCTTTCATGGCCTTTCCACACGCGGCAACTGAAAAAACTAATTAAAATAAAAAGGCACAACGATCGCAGCGCAAAACTTCTCTAGTGCTGATTTGTCTTACTGGCAGGCCAACAACATTTACTAGTGTACTTACATTTCAATACGCTCTTTCACGACGGTGCCCTTTCTTGGTCTTTCCGGTACGCGGCAAGTGAAAAAAAAACTAATTAAAATACAAAAGGCACAACGATCGCAGCGCAAAACTTCTCTAGTGTTGATTTGTCTTACTGGAAGGCCAACAACATTTACTAGTGTAGTTACATTTCAATACGCTCTTTCATGATGGTGCCCTTTCTTGGTCTTTCCGGCACGCGGTAACTGAAAAAACTACCTGAAAAAACTAATTAAAATACAAAAGGCACAACGATCGCAGCGCAAAACTTCTCTAGTGTTGATTTGTCTTACTGGCAGGCCAACAACATTTACTAGCGTAGTTACATTTTAATACGCTCGTTCATGATGGTGCCCTTTCTTGGTCTTTCCGGCACGCGGCAACTGAAAAAACTAACTGAAAAAACTAATTAAAATACAAAAGGCACAATGATCGCAGCGCAAAACTTCTTTAGTGTTGATTTGTCTTACTGGCAGGCCAACAACATTTACTAGTGTAGTTACATTTCAATACGCTCTTTCACGACGGTGCCCTTTCTTGGTCTTTCCTGGTACGCGGCAAGTGAAAAAAAACTAATTAAAATACAAAAGGCACAACGATCGCAGCGCAAAACTTCTCTAGTGCTGATTTGTCTTACTGGCAGCCCAACAACATTTACTAGAGTTGTTACATTTTAATACGCTCGTTCATGATGGTGCCCTTTTTTGGTCTTTCCAGACGCAGCAACTGAAAAAACTAATTAAAATACAGAAGGCACAACGATCGCAGCGCAAAACTTCTCTAGTACTGATTTGTCTTACTGGCAGGCTAACAACATTTACTAGCGTAGTTACATTTTAATACGCTCGTTCATGACGGTGCCCTTTTTGGTCTTTCGAGACGCAGCAACTGAAAAAACTAATTAAAATACAAAAGGCACAACGATCGCAGCGCAAAACTTCTCTAGTGCTGATTTGTCTTACTGGCAGGCCAACAACATTTACTAGCGTTGTTACATTTTAATACGCTCGGTTCATGACGGTGCCCTTTTTTGGTCTTTCCAGACGCAGCAACTGAAAAAACTAATTAAAATACAGAAGGCACAACGATCGCAGCGCAAAACTTCTCTAGTGCTCATTTGTCTTACTGGCAGCCCAACAACATTTACTAGCGTTGTTACATTTTAATACGCTCGTTCATGATGGTGCCCTTTTTTGGTCTTTCCAGACGCAGCAACTGAAAAAACTAATTAAAATACAAAAGGCAAAACGATCGCAGCGCAAAACTTCTCTAGTGCTCATTTGTCTTACTGGCAGCCCAACAACATTTACTAGCGTTGTTACATTTTAATACACTCGTTCATGATGGTGCCCTTTTTTGGTCTTTCCAGACGCAGCAACTGAAAAAACTAATTAAAATACAGAAGGCACAACGATCGCAGCGCAAAACTTCTCTAGTACTGATTTGTCTTACTGGCAGGCTAACAACATTTACTAGCGTAGTTACATTTTAATACGCTCGTTCATGATGGTGCCCTTTTTTGGTCTTTCCAGACGCGGCAACTGAAAAAACTAATTAAAATACAAAAGGCACAACGATCGCAGCGCAAAACTTCTCTAGTGCTATTTGTCTTACTGGCAGGCCAACAACATTTACTAGCGTAGTTACATTTTAATACGCTCGTTCATGACGGTGCCCTTTCTTGGTCTTTCCAGACGCAGCAACTGAAAAAACTAATTAAAATACAAAAGGCACAACGATCGCAGCGCAAAACTTCTCTAGTGCTCATTTGTCTTACTGGCAGCCCAACAACATTTACTAGCGTTGTTACATTTTAATACGCTCGTTCATGACTGGTGCCCTTTTTTGGTCTTTCCAGACGCAGCAACTGAAAAAACTAATTAAAATACAAAAGGCACAACGATCGCAGCGCAAAACTTCTCTAGTGCTGATTTGTCTTACTGGCAGGCCAACAACATTTACTAGCGTAGTTACATTTTAATACGCTCTTTCACGACGGTGGCTTTTCTTGGTCTTTCCATGCACGCGGCAAGCTGAAAAAACTAATTAAAATACAAAACGCACAACGATCACAGCGCAAAACTTCTCTAGGGCTGATTTGTCTTACTGGTAGGCCAACAACATTTATTAGCGTAGTTACATTTCAATACGCTCTTTCACGACGGTGCCCTTTCTTGGTCTTTCCGGTACGCGGCAAGTGAAAAAAACTAATTAAAATACAAAAGGCAGAACAATCGCAGCGCAAAACTTCTCTAGTGCTCATTTGTCTTACTGGCAGGCCAACAACATTTACTAGCGTAGTTACATTTTAATACGCTCGTTCATGACAGTGGCTTTTCTTGGTCTTTCATGCACGCGGCAAGTGAAAAAACTAATTAAAATACAAAACGCACAACGATCACAGCGCAAAACTTCTCTAGTGCTGATTTGTCTTACTGGCAGCCCAACAACATTTACTAGCGTTGTTACATTTTAATACGCTCGTTCATGATGGTGCCCTTTTTTGGTCTTTCCAGACGCAGCAACTGAAAAAACTAATTAAAATACAAAAGGCAAAACGATCGCAGCGCAAAACTTCTCTAGTGCTGATTTGTCTTACTGGCAGCCCAACAACATTTACTAGCGTTGTTACATTTTAATACGCTCGTTCATGATGGTGCCCTTTTTTGGTCTTTCCAGACGCAGCAACTGAAAAAACTAATTAAAATACAAAAGGCACAACGATCGCAGCGCAAAACTTCTCTAGTGCTCATTTGTCTTACTGGCAGCCCAACAACATTTACTAGCGTTGTTACATTTTAATACGCTCGTTCATGACGGTGCCCTTTTTTGGTCTTTCCAGACGCAGCAACTGAAAAAACTAAGTAAAATACAAAAGGCACAACGATCGCAGCGCAAAACTTCTCTAGTGCTGATTTGTCTTACTGGCAGGCCAACAACATTTACTAGCGTTGTTACATTTTAATACGCTCGTTCATGATGGTGCCCTTTTTGGTCTTTCCAGACGCAGCAACTGAAAAAACTAATTAAAATACAAAAGGCACAACGATCGCAGCGCAAAACTTCTCTAGTGCTGATTTGTCTTACTGGCAGGCCAACAACATTTACTAGCGTAGATACATTTTAATACGCTCGCTCATGACGGTGCCCTTTTTTGGTCTTTCCAGACGCGGCAACTGAAAAACTAATTAAAATACAAAAGGCACAACGATCGCAGCGCAAAACTTCCCTAGTACTGATTTGTCTTACTGGCAGCCTAACAACATTTACTAGCGTTGTTACATTTTAAAGCGCTTTTTCACGACAGTGGCTTTTCTTGGTCTTTCATGCACGCGGCAAGTGAAAAAACTAATTAAAATACAAAACGCACAACGATCACAGCGCAAAACTTCTCTAGGGATGATTTGTCTTACTGGCAGGCCAACAACATTTACTAGCGTAGTTACATTTCAATACGCTCTTTCACGACGGTGCCCTTTCTTGGTCTTTCCGGTACGCGGCAAGTGAAAAAAAAACTAATTAAAATACAAAAGGCAGAACAATCGCAGCCCAAAACTTCTCTAGTGCTCATTTGTCTTACTGGCAGGCCAACAACATTTACTAGCGTAGTTACATTTTATACGCTCGTTCATGACGGTGCCCTTTCTTGGTCTTTCCGGCACGCGGCAACTGAAAAAACTAATTAAAATACAAAAGGCACAACGATCGCAGCGCAAAACTTCTCTAGTGCTGATTTGTCTTACTGGCAGGCCAACAACATTTACTAGCGTTGTTACATTTTAATACGCTCGTTCATGACAGGGCTTTTCTTGGTCTTTCCACACGCGGCAACTGAAAAAACTAATTAAAATACAAAAGGCACAACGATCGCAGCGCAAAACTTCTCTAGTGCTGATTTGTCTTACTGGCAGGCCAACAACATTTACTAGCGTTGTTACATTTTAATACGCTCGTTCATGACAGTGGCTTTTCTTGGTCTTTCATGCACGCGGCAAGTGAAAAAACTAATTAAAATACAAAACGCACAACGATCACAGCGCAAAACTTCTCTAGGGCTGATTTGTCTTACTGGTAGGCCAACAACATTTACTAGCGTACTTACATTTCATTACGCTCTTTCACGACGGTGCCCTTTCTTGGTCTTTCCGGTACGCGGCAAGTGAAAAAAAAACTAATTAAAATACAAAAGGCAGAACAATCGCAGCGCAAAACTTCTCTAGTGGTCGTTTGTCTTACTGGCAGGCCAACAACATTTACTAGCGTAGTTACATTTTAATACGCTCGTTCATGACGGTGCCCTTTCTTGGTCTTTCCGGCACGCGGCAACTGAAAAAATTAAAATACAAAAGGCACAACGATCGCAGCGCAAAACTTCTCTAGTGCTGATTTGTCTTACTGGCAGGCCAACAACATTTACTAGCGTAGTTACATTTTAATACGCTCGTTCATGACGGTGCCCTTTCTTGGTCTTTCCACACGAGGCAACTGAAAAACTAATTAAAATACAAAACCCAAGAAAATCGCAGCGCAAAACTTCTCTAGTGCTGATTTGTCTTGCTGGCAGGCCAACAACATTTACTAGCGTTGTTACATTTTAATACGCTCGTTCATGACAGTGGCTTTTCTTGGTCTTTCATGCACGCGGCAAGTGAAAAAACTAATTAAAATACAAAAGGCACAACGATCGCAGCGCAAATCTTCTCTAGTGCTGATTAGTCTTACTGGCAGGCCAACAACATTTACTAGCGTTGTTACATTTTAAAGCGCTTTTTCACGACAGTGGCTTTTCTTGGTCTTTCATGCACGCGGCAAGTGAAAAAACTAATTAAAATACAAAACGCACAACGATCACAGCGCAAAACTTCTCTAGGGCTGATTTGTCTTACTGGCAGGCCAACAACATTTACTAGCGTAGTTACATTTCAATACGCTCTTTCACGACGGTGCCCTTTCTTGGTCTTTCCGGCACGCGGCAAGTGAAAAAAAACTAATTAAAATACAAAAGGCACAACAATCGCAGCGCAAAACTTCTCTAGTGCTCATTTGTCTTACTGGCAGGCCAACAACATTTACTAGCGTAGTTACATTTTAATACGCTCGTTCATGACGGTGCCCTTTCTTGGTCTTTCCGGCACGCGGCAACTGAAAAATCTAATTAAAATACAAAAGGCACAACGATCGCAGCGCAAAACTTCTCTAGTGCTGATTTGTCTTACTGGCAGGCCAACAACATTTACTAGCGTTGTTACATTTTAATACGCTCGTTCATGACAGTGGCTTTTCTTGGTCTTTCATGCACGCGGCAAGTTGAAAAAACTAATTAAAATACAAAAGGCACAACGATCGCAGCGCAAAACTTCTCTAGTGCTGATTTGTCTTACTGGCAGGCCAACAACATTTACTAGCGTTGTTACATTTTAATACGCTCGTTCATGACAGTGGCTTTTCTTGGTCTTTCATGCACGCGGCAAGTGAAAAAACTAATTAAAATACAAAACGCACAACGATCACAGCGCAAAACTTCTCTAGGGCTGATTTGTCTTACTGGTAGGCCAACAACATTTACTAGCGTAGTTACATTTCAATACGCTCTTTCACGACGGTGCCCTTTCTTGGTCTTTCCGGTACGCGGCAAGTGAAAAAAAAACTAATTAAAATACAAAAGGCAGAACAATCGCAGCGCAAAACTTCTCTAGTGCTCATTTGTCTTACTGGCAGGCCAACAACATTTACTAGCGTAGTTACATTTTAATACGCTCGTTCATGACGGTGCCCTTTCTTGGTCTTTCCGGCACGCGGCAACTGAAAAAACTAATTAAAATAGAAAAGGCACAACGATCGCAGCGCAAAACTTCTCTAGTGCTGATTTGTCTTACTGGCAGGCCAACAACATTTACTAGCGTAGTTACATTTTAATACGCTCGTTCATGACGGTGCCCTTTCTTGGTCTTTCCACACGCGGCAACTGAAAAACTAATTAAAATACAAAACGCACAAAAATCGCAGCGCAAAACTTCCCTAGTGCTGATTTGTTTTACTGGTAGGCCAACAACATTTACTAGCGTTAGTTACATTTTAACACGCTCGTTCATGACGGTGCCCTTTCTTGGTCTTTCCACACGCGGCAACTGAAAAAACTAATTAAAATACAAAAGGCACAACGATCGCAGCGCAAAACTTCTCTAGTGCTGATTTGTCTTACTGGCAGGCCAACAACATTTACTAGCGTAGTTACATTTTAAAACGCTCTTTCACGACGGATGGCTTTTCTTGGTCTTTCCGGCACGCGGCAACTGAAAAAACTAATCTAAATACAAAAGGCACAACGATCGCAGCACCAAACTTCTCAAGTGCTAATTTGTCTTAATGTCAGGCCAACAACATTTACTAGCGTTGTTACATTTAATACGCTCGTTCATGACGGTGCCCTTTTTTGGTCTTTCCAGACGCGGCAACTGAAAAAACTAATTAAAATACAAAAGGCACAACGATCGCAGCGCAATACTTCTCTAGTGCTGATTGGTCTTACTGGCAGGCCAACAACATTTACTAGCGTAGTTAGATTTTAAAACGCTCTTTCACGACACCCAAGTAACACAGAACGTTGTGTAAACGTTGCCTGATTGTAACAAATGTCAGGCAACGTTAAACAGCCAACCTCAACGTTGAATGTACGTTGCTAGCTGTACGTTTAAGTGATGTCACAAATAAATGTCACAGCAACATCCCGACACCCACGTTGTGTCAACGTTGCGTGTAAACATCAATTTAAGGTGTAAATGCTATCAATGTAGCAACGTTACCAAACACCACGTTTCCAGGACGTTGCCGGATGTCACCAATATTGACATTAATGTGATGCCAGGCTGCTGTAGCATTTCGCATGTGTACATTCATCCAATTATAAGATAATTTCATTTTCAACTGAACACTCATCTTTATCATACAGTGAGGTATGGAGCTGTACAGTGGTTTGCAGTAATTAATATTTTCTAAGGAACACCATGTTAAATTATGTTTATTGTGCTTCTCCATAAATAAGAAGTGCTACAAATCATATTATTTAAATGGCAGAACCATTCACATGATGAAAATGCAAATTTTTGCAACGATTTACATATAGTAGACAAAGGTACGCATATTTCCTCTGCCGCACCAAATGCGCAAGACCTTGCGACTGCTTGCACGCCACATGCCCCTAAATGTGGAAACATTAAGCAGTCACCATCATGAATAGGCAAAAGCCCCACGATACCAGCTGCATAAAAATAACGAACACATCCACACTGCACAGTGGATACACACAGATCATATCTACTTGTCCGCATAAAAAACAGCGCATTTTTGTTTCAGTACACGTATGGCTTACGTCATAGAAATGGCACTAGATCAAATGACTATAAGCCACCAATAAGGCTGCAAACACATCGTACACCACCGCACATTTCTGCCACACAACATAGGACACATGCAAGCTGCAGAGACATTTTTTAGGAAGAATCTTTGCGAGCCGCCCGATAAACACAGAAGGCACGGACGACAGGAGCGCAACCCGATCACATTCAACACACCGACACGAAAGGAAATGCGGACGATACGGGTGTAACCTGCGCCACACGAGCTATCAAGCCTGGTGTATTTGATCCTTTCCGACTGAAACAGTCACAACGCGCACGGTAACAGCGCACACTGCACATGTGTACCTCCGATATCGTGACTACAATTCCTGAGGCTACAATTCATGCTCACGACATGAGAAAGTTAATTAAAACGAAGTGATGGCGTAGGAAAAGTAGGCAGCATCGCGAAACCTCATGGATCGGCTTCGAGACAGCGTCGAGACAGTCCAAACCGTTCAAATTACGCCACAGCGACGGCTAGATAAGGATAACGTTAGCTGATCTCGAAGGCCATGCTTTTGCTGGTTGCAGACGGCGGAAGCAATTCAAAGATAAAAATACGTGATAGAATTTCTTTCTGCGCTAAACTATACCGTAAAATATAGATTGTTCTTTGGTTATTTGGTCTCGCAACATCTATACGTAGTTGGGTGCAACCGGGCACAAAATGTTAGCGTGTGACTGTACCGGTTAATATTTTTGGCATCACGGAGGCCAGAACAGTCTCACAAGTATGCAGGCGGCACTGTTGTTTTTTCTCCGTGTTCTGTGATGGCGATCGTATGTGCGGCATGCTACGACGTGTTTGCTTGATGGTGTGTTTTTGTGTTTGCTGTAATAAAGTGGGTCGCAGTTAGCGTGCAGAGAAGTGCCTGAAGATACCTTGTGTCATGCTGCAAACTCGCCGTATGCGTGGCGCGCCAGGCAAATGTGGCCCAACGCTTTTATGCCGTGGAGTGCGGCCTCTTTGTTCTCGTGGAAAGTTGGGTGGACGTCGCAAAGAAATGATGTGTGTTTGCGCGCCTCAGCTCGTCCACTACGCAGCGGCATGTATGCGGGGAGTAACATCGTCGACGCAGAACCGGCAACTTGGAGAGCGCTTCGCGACCGCGTCGTACCATTCAAAAGGTAAGTAATCGTGCTGGCTAACTAAACGCGTATTGTGCGAGCTTCTCGTGTGTGCATAGCGTGCGTGAACGTAGGAAATAGAAGTCCCGCGACAACAGTGAAACCTGTGCTGATGCTTGCTGAACGCTGGTTGTCAGCACTTAGTTACGCAAGTTTATTGCTGCAATGCGAAATTGAAAATCTTGATAAGCGCTTTCTTCCGATGAGAAATATAACGTTCGGAAATAATCGTGTTCCCCATGTGCGTGCTCTGCGTGATCTCCCGCTTTTCTTCTGAAGGTGCATAATAACGACTCATTTGCCTCTCCACCGATTCTTATTGGAATGATGATTCCTCGCCTATAAATGTTTCGACGTTGTAAATAATCTCTGCTTACGAAGTTTTCGGTTTACGACAGTTTCAAAGAAAAAAAAATGTATGCAATCACAGCTTGCTACTAGTACAACTTACTTTTAAAGACAAGATGTTTTGACATACCTTATACGTAACTAAACATGACAGGGGAAAGTTGCTTAAACTGAGTCATGAAAAAAAATTTATTGTTTGTAACCAAACATTTCTTTGCTATGTGCTGCTGCTGTGTGTAAATAATTGTACTGTGTATAAAGGGTCTCCATTATCAAGACAGTCATCAGTGACTTCTACTTTGTGCTCTGTTGCCACCCTGCACTAATGCAAACATTGCTTTCGTGGCTATTTTTAAGTGCTCCATGCATGTGTAGACAATTTGACAGCTTTATAAAGCTATGTGCCACTGTTATTTGTTAACACAACTTATTTTATAGTGGCCAGGCTGTGACCCACAAGAATGCCCACATAACGTAGGAGCCACCAGACAGACCCCTTGGCTATGCTTGCCGTAATGCAACGTGTAATCTGGAT
Organism: Dermacentor silvarum; assembly: GCF_013339745.2. Taxonomy (NCBI): domain Eukaryota; kingdom Metazoa; phylum Arthropoda; class Arachnida; order Ixodida; family Ixodidae; genus Dermacentor; species Dermacentor silvarum. Next base: position 152,686,461 of record NC_051158.1, on the reverse strand, counting down.
AGTCGGGTCAGGTATGTATGTAGTGTACGTGTTCCAAAAAGTAGCATCTCGGTATCATTCGTGTCTAAGTTAATCGACGTTACTCAACGCAGCTTACTAAATAGGTCCAATATTTATGCAACTTGCTGTTTATTTGTGTTCATAGCTGTTATGGACACCTTATCGTGTTCTATATAAAACTAGACCTAACATGTCCTGATGTTAAGTATTTTTTCTTGCATCAATCGCTTGGCTGCAAGTTACATTTTAAGTTCACTTAGTACACGATTTATCACTTTTTATTTTGTTTTTCTTGTTTTAAAACTGTTTCCTATGCTCTAGGTTTTATTTCCAAATTTTTTATGTATATGCAACACTCTTGTGCAGCTTCTGCCATGTAAGAATTCAAAGTGTAGTGGACCAAATATGTCACAGGTGGAAGCACACAGTGTGCTTACCATTGTTTAACATTCATATCCACAATTATTCCTGTCTTGTTCCCAGAATAACTGCCACTGGCAAATACACATTTCATAAGCTTGAAATTCTTGAAATGATGCATGAATGCCAGTATTCACTGTGCTGCAGTTACTACAGTTCTGAAGTGTTTTCTGTTTTCTAGTAAGCTTGCTTTTTTCTCTCCCATGTTATATTCTTGGCAAGCTATCCCCATTCATGCAAGTAGGCATTGTAGTAGTTGCGAGTCTGTGTCCAGTTACATTATTTTTCACTTTAAGTCAATACATAGAAGACATAGTTAACTGGTAGGTAGTTCATTGTATTGAGTTTTGAAAAATAAGAGTAAAGTAAAGGCAAAGTAAAGCAGCTTCACACCAAGGGAAGCAGTAGAGATGTTTTTTGAATTTCTTGTTTTTCAAACCTTAGTAGCAGCTGCTCGCATGACGGGACACTGTAGAGTCTGAATTCACCAAAATGACGTGCTTATGCATTAGAATAAGTGTGTTTTGTTCCATAGCAATATGTGGTTTGTTGTTTGAACATTGCAGTGCGTTCGGAAGTAAAAAGCCAAATTAATCGAGGTCAAGTTACTAAGTGTTGACTGTATATCTGTGTCATTTTTCGTTGTATTGTTGTAAAGGTAGCCGACATAAAACTGCCTTTTGCTGTTTTTTTCGTTAAGGCGCGCCCCAGCTATCCTCTGATAAAGTACGGGCTTGCCAAGTGGCATCTTTTCAAGAAAAGCTTATGCCATAACATCTTGTACTGCTATAGTGAGGAACCATACAACTATATCATGGAAGTCCACAAAGCTCAGGACCTGCCGAACTAAGATGCAAGTGCTACAGCACGTTACCTGCTTGATGTGCCACGCAGGCACTCGATTAATGACAAAACATTTATTGTGGGAGTTCCGCAGGCTACAAAGACATTGTGTAGACATATTTGAAGCTGCACATTAGGACTTAAGCGGACAATACCCAATAACAACAGCCCACGCGACACTTCACTCCTTGTCTGTCGTTCTCACTTCGTCCCATCCTAGCGCTGTTTGTTCCCGTCCTAATGATGTACCAACCAGCCCAGACCAGCACACTCCGTCTGGGACTTCATACACGAGAGGCATGGATGGACCATTTTTGTGATTTCTCCCTTATTTACCCCATTTCCCTATATAGTCTTTCAATCCAGTAGTTTCTATGCACGTACAAATTTATTGGTGAATTGCAGTGCGGATGTAGGCAACGACAGAGTCAAGACAACAGACATGCGGCAACTTTTAACAAAAAGATTTCTTTTTGCCAACCCATCTTTATAGCCGTCAGTCGCCACATTGCACATGCGCAATTCGCACTCTTAGGAAGAAAGTTAACTCTTTGTCTGACAAGTGTACAAATGGTGTGCTGATACGCATAGCCAAGTCGCGAAATCTTTTCAGCCTCAATTATTTCACGTGTTAGTTGAACCTTCTGCTGGAAACAGTACACTGAGAAAACGACGGTGCAGTCACACGAACTGCAACGACATTCAAGCCTACCGTCACGCACGTTTTTCTGGACATTGTATGAGTCTTCTCTCAGCCGGTCATTGATACAGCGTCCCATTTGACCCTATGTACTGTTTAACAAAAGAAAGAGGGATACAATAAACGATGTTGCTAAGACAGGTGACGAACAGAATTTTGTGTTTTTTTTACATATGTGTGTTGTGCTGCGACATTGCCTTTGATTACACAACTTTATAACGATATGCAATTTTCTTGATATTGTTAGAGCTTATGAATGTAGGGTATGACAGCCAGTTTTTATGTCTGTCAGGTGCAGTGACCACATGACCTCTACTCTGAAAAGCGCATGCGCCGAGTGGTTGCCATGTGTTCACTGCATCTGACAGACATAAAGTGGCTGTCATACCATACATTCATAAGCTGCAGTATCATGAAAACTGCAGATCGTTTCAAAGTTAAAGTTGTCTTCTTTGCACCTCAGAAGCTTATAAAGTTGTGTAATCAAAGGAAATGTGGCAGCGCAGCACACAAGTGTAACTAAAAGCACAAAAATCTGTTTGTCACCTATGTTAAAACATGGTTTAGTGTACCGCTCTTTCTTGTGGTAAACTGTACATGGGTCAACCAGGACACTGCATCAATGACTGGCTGTGAGAACACTCATACAATGTCAAGAAAAACGTCTGTGACAGTTGGCTTGCATGTTGTTGCAGTTCGTGCGCCTGTGAACCATTGTTTTCTCGGTGTACTGTTGTCAGAAGAAGCAGTGATCAACTAACAAGAGAAATTATTGACGCTGAAAAGATTGCGCGACTTGGCTCTGTGTGTGTCAGCATCTGTACACTTATCAGACACAGAGTTTACCTTCTTAAGGGTGTGAATTACGCTTGTGCAATGTGATGAGTGGCGGCTATAAGCATGGGTCGCCCTAAAATAAAGCTTTTTGTTGGAAGTTGGCACACCTCTATTGACCCGTATTTTCTGTTGTCAATATCTTTGCTGCAATTCACCAATTTGTTGTACCAACAAGTCATATTTATCACTCACTCACTGGAACTTTCTTTCATCACGAATGAAATGTGGTTTTGGTACCGTGGTAGAGCATTCACTTCATTTGTTAATTATTGTTCTCTTCCAAGACTGAACTGGATGTAACAAGCAGCCGTGGCATTGTAAGGAAGCTTTATGTTAAAGGAATATATTGATACCAACGTCTTAACTGCTTAGCACAATAAAGGAAGTTGTGGGTATTGTTTATTGTGCTTTCCTTGCTCTTGTGTCCAAACTTATGGCTATAATGGTTAGATTTTACTGAAATTTGGGGGGGGGGGGGGCTTTTTTAATGTTTTGCAATATTCTCCTGCGTAAGGTCACTATTGTTTGTTTCCCAGTTATGTGGAGCTTAAGTTGTTTGTAAGCATTTTTATAGCCTGTTTTCACAGTAAACATGGCTTACTTCAGTTTTTCAGATGGCACTTCATAGTTTGATGTAATTCATGTCTCCGCATTATGGACTTCGAAATCAGTGAGGTCTCTGGGTGCAAGTGAAGCTACCGAGGGAAGCATGTGTGCATCGCTTGTGCTGCTGAGCATCCTCTCAAAAGTGAAGGCTGGCCGTCAGTGCTTGGATGACTTTGTTACTCTACCCCCTGGGCTGTGTTGACTACTTCACACTTGCTGCAAGCTTAGGCAAAAAGACCGGCTGGATGCTTGGCAGGACATAGTATCCAACCGCAGTGTTACTGTGCTGTGTTTTTGTACATTACAAAGTGAAAGACAGTATTTGTGCTGTTTTGAAGAACTATAAATTGTGTTCTGCCATTGAAATAAGAGAACTCGACAAAAAAGCGAAAAATTTCGGTCTGACCTAAATGGGAAGGCAACAAATATTGTGTTGTAGCTGTTAGTAGAGTGTCTTAATATGTGATACAAGGCCTTGATGTTTAATGAAAAATAATTTGTGTTATCAGTGCTGTTCATGTTGTTTTTCTAAGTTACTGATATCTAAGCGTCGTTATTTGTTTGCCAGTATGATGTAAGCAGACGGTAAATAAATGCATGGTTTGACGTTATAACCAGGTTTGTCTATGACATATTCACTATTATTTAAGGTGGACTGATGCATATTCATGGGTGCATATTCAACCACCACATATTCCTCCTGCACAAACAATTCCTACATACTACCATTTGTTCTTAGCAGCTGATGTTGGCTATTATGCAATTTCTTCAAAGCACATGCAGCTACCGACACGATTTTTAGAGCAGTAAGTCGGAAGCAACGAAGCAGATTTTTTTCTGTGGCCTAAGCCTAAATGATATGTTTAAAGAAATGAACATTTGTGGAAGATTTTTACTTTCCTGCTGTGAGAACCTTTATACGAGGACCTCTGCACACTGGACGTGCATGCTGCTCTCTTGCTGTTATAGCCAAAGTGAAAGTGTTCTGAACTACTTTGTAGCTTTGCATTATGCACTTTTACTTGCAGTCAGCATCTATATGCTGTGCTATGGACAACAGCAAGACAAGTCAGCCAAACCACCATGTGAAACACTTCAAAGATTCCGGATTAGGGCGAGTTGGTACTATATATAGTTCCACAGTTGACACTATGGTGCAAGACAAATCAGCTGCCCGTACAGCAGTGCTGTCATCATGACACGGCTGACAGCACCGCAAACCCTTAATTTATATTTGTTTGACAGATTATGCATTCTAGTAGTTTTCATGTTGCATTTTCATGAAAATGTAAACAAGAATTGGTGAAAAACAGCATTCTTTTACGTATATATCTTGTGTATCTTACCACCACAGGGTAAAGTTGCACATGCGCAAGTTACACAGATATCTTGGTAAGATACACAATATATATATGTAAAAGAATGGTGGTTTTCAGCAATTCTTGTTTCGCATTTTCATGAGTATGCAACATGAAAACTACTAGGATGCATAATTTGTCAAGCAAATATAAATTTAAGGGATTGCGGTGCTGTCAGCCATGCCATGCTGACAGCACTGCTGTTATGTATCTCCAAATATTCTGCAATATAATTTGAGTGTTGCTTGAACGTCACATACGTACGTTGCCTGAAAGCTCAAGTGACATAAGGCAACATTCAGGTTACGTTGTCAAGAAGTTTTGTTAACGTTATGTCAACGTCGTGAATGTACTGCTCAACGCTGCCACAACGTTATGGCCCAACGTTGTCTGGCGATCAAAAAAGCGGACATAAGCAGCATGTAGGCAACCTTATGCACCGACATTTGTGCACATTCGAAGAACGCTACGCCAACATTTTGCTTTACTTGGGCAGTGGCTTTTCTTGGTCTTTCCGGCACGCGGCAAGTGAAAACCTAATTAAAATACAAAACGCACAACGATCGCAGCGCCAAACTTCTCTAGTGCTGATTTGTCTTACTGGCAGGCCAACAACATTTACTAGCGTTGTTACATTTTAATACGCTCGTTCATGACGGTGCCCTTTCTTGGTCTTTCCGGCACGCGGCAAGTGAAAAAACTAATTAAAATACAAAACGCACAACGATCGCAGCGCCAAACTTCTCTAGTACTGATTTGTCTTACTGGCAGGCCAACAACATTTACTAGCGTTGTTACATTTTAATACGCTCGCTCATGACGGTGCCCTTTCTTGGTCTTTCCGACACGGGGCAAATGAAAAAACAAATTAAAATACAAGAGGCACAAAAATCGCAGCGCAAAACTTCTCTAGTGCTGATTTGTATTACTGGCAGGCCAACAACATTTACTAGCGTAGTTACATTTTATATGCTCTTTCACAACAGTGCCCTTTCTTGGTCTTTGCAACACGCGGGAAATGAAAAAAAAACTAATTAAAATACAAAAGGCACAAAGGTCGCAGCGCAAAACTTCTCTAGTGCTGATTTGTCTTACTGGCAGGCCAACAACATTTACTAGCGTAGTTACATTTTAATACGCTCGTTCAAGAAGGTGCGCTTTCTTGGTCTTTCCGACATGCGGCAACTGAAAAAACTAATTAAAATACAAATGGCACAAAGATTGCCGCGTAAAACTTCCCTAGTGCTTATTTGTCTTTCTCGCAGGCCAACAACATTTAGTAACGTAGTTACATTTTAATACGCTCGTTCACGATAGTGCCCTTTCTTGGTCTTTCTGACACGCGGCAACTGAAAAAGCTAATAAAATACAAAAAGCACAAAGATCGCAGCGCGAAACTTCTCTAGTTCTGATTTGTCTTACTAGCAGGCCAACAATATTTACTACTGTAGTTACATTTTAATACGCTCTTTCACGACAGTGCCCTTTCTTGGTCTTCCGACACTCGGCAAGTGAAAAAACAAATTAAAATACAAAAGGCGCAAAAATTTCAGCGCGAAACTTCTCTAGTGCTGATTTGTCTTACTAGCAGGCCAACAACATTTAGTACCGTAGTTACATTTGAATACGCTCGTCCTCGATAGTGCCCTTTCTTGGTCTTTCTGACACGCGGCACCTGAAAAAAACTAATAAAATATAAAAAGCACAAAAATCGCAGCGCGAAACTTCTCTAGTGCTGATTTGTCTTACTAGCAGGCCAACAATATTTACTAGCGTAGTTACATTTTAATACGCTCTTTTACGACAGTACCCTTTCTTGGTCTTTCCGACACGCTGCAAGTGAAAAAAATAATTGAAATACAAAAGGCACAAAGGTCGCCGCGTAAAACTTCCCTAGTGCTGATTTGTATAACGACATTACGGCTGAGACGTCGAATAAGCGGGCGGGATATTACCGGCCCTATAGGTTTGTTATACCGTCAAATATTTCCATTCATTTCCACTGGCCTCAACAGGGATGCCCTGTCCGAAAGACTGACATATATAGCATTTGTGAGTATCAAGAACAATTCTCTCGAACCGGTCCTGTTATGCTGTTCTGTTGTAGTTAATGATTCAGTCTTTATTTTGAAGCAGCAAGGCGCGTCAGTATCTCCGCCCGTGAGCCTACCCTAACAGCATTGCAAGTATTGCAAGCTTCGCTGCTTTGCACACGCTAGCTTGTTTTCACCTCTTCACCTGCCAGGCGCATGCACGCGACGTTGCAACGAGCTACCGTGGCCATACCTGCAGTGCCGTCGAGCTTAAAGGAACGAAGGGAGGTAAGAAATCAAGACGTCATTAAAGAATTTATATTATGGGGCTTAGTGTCCGGAAACTGCTGTTGATTACGAGGGACGCAATAATAGAGAGCTACGCATTCATCGTGGCCACCTGGAGTTATTTAACGAGCACCGAAAGAACAACACAAGCGTTTTTACATTTCCGTCGGAATGCGACAGGTGCGGCCGAAACGCTAATGTCACCTTGTTACTGCGGCGACTGTCGTTGAAAGTTAACGAATCAGCTGTTTGAAATTTCGCATAACAAGGTGAAATTTTGCCGGCGTGTCGAAGCTTACAACGATTCCATTCATATACTCTTGCACGTCGATGACTTCAATGCAAAATAACGTGGAATAACCGCAATTTTCCCATTGTATCTTGCGCTGCATTTGTGTGATCAGCACCACCTAAATGAGCACTCTCTGCTATCTGGAATTCAAGTGAATCTCAAGTGAAAATCTCAAGTGGAATTCAAGTGAAAAGAAAAGGAAAGCACCGTGCAAACTGCAATAAAGTGCACGCGCTGTAATAATGAGCACGTACTATTGTGCTTTGTCCGGCAAAGGAAGGTGTGCCATGAAGTGGTTGCAAGCAGGTGAGACGACTGCCCGCTAGCATACCTAATTATCTCTAAGGAGAGATCGAATTTGGATTTAGGTGTCGTGTACATTAGTTGAGTGCCTCTACCTTTGTTATATCAACTGTGCCCTATATGCACAGTTATTAAAAGCACACGTTTTTCTCCTACAACGTTAAGTATGCTTTCTGCGGAATGCCCACTTCATCTGTGTACGTCATCTGAAAGCATGCCGTACATTATTGCAGACACGTACTGCCATGCAGACACAGACAAAGAACGTATTTTCAAATGAGAATGCTTTATTAACAATACAACAAAGTGAAAAGTGCCCAGCATAGTTTCCCTGTAGGTTTTCAACACAGAATGGGGACTTATATACCAAGCTCTGACAGTAACAAATAAAAGCCACACTTCTACAGGAAATACTAAAGCAGATAGGCAGTGTTAGTGCCTGTAGCTTTTAAAATGTGAAACAAGCATAACGCATTACCTTGTATGCACTTCATGCAAGGTAATGCGTTATGCAAGGTTCATGCAAGGTAATGCAAGTTGCGACCAACAAAAGTTGGGCCTCTCAGTTCACCGTTTTCTTGTTCATTAAAGAATGTTTTGTTTATACCCAAAACTACGTAAAATAGCAGATAACTACAACATGAGGAACAGAACACACATATGTACTAAACTTAATGTAAGGTCACATTTTGTATAGATAAGTTATCTAATAAGGAATTTAGACAGCTAAGTGCTCGCAGTTTTATTGAGAAATACCTATCTATGAGTAGCATGAAAAAAAAGAAAGAATGAAAACGTTACATGAAAATGTACGAGGTGTGTTCAAAAAGAAACCAAACTTTTCAAATAGCACGCAAATCGGCACAGAGCACGCTGCGGCTACTGAACGCATGTAGCAGCGGGTTTAGACAATAAACTGCCATTTGCCGCGTTTCACTCTGACCGTTGGTTGGTGAGCTACAGCCGCCGAAGTGCGCACGTGTACAAGCTGTTTGTTGGATTAGTGCCAAAGTAACAACGAATGAGGTTGAAGAACCACGTGTGTGTGTGAAATTTTGCTACAAACTTGGCAAAACTTTCACAGAGACATTTCAATTGCTTAACCAAGCATATGGGGAAAACTGTATGAGTCGCACACAGTGCTATTTGTAGTTTAAACATTTTTAACAACGCAGAATGTTGGTTGGGGACGATCCCAAGCATGGACGACCTTCCACATCAACAGATGGAGACCATGTCAAGAGAGTGCGTGCTGTGATTCATGGAAATCGTCGTTTAACTGTTCGAGAACTAGCTCAGGAAATTGGCATCAGCATAGGATCATGGCGTCCTATTGAGAATGACAAACTTGAGATGCGTCGTGTCAGTGCAAAATTCGTGCCGCGTTGGTTCAGTATCGATCAGAAACCCCTGTGTTGAAATAAGCCAGGAACTGCATGCCACTGGCGATGATATGGAAAACTTCTGTAACATCACAACAGGCAATGAGGCGTACATTTATGGCTCTGATATTGAAACAAAAGTGCGGTCGTTGCAGTGGGTGGGCGAACAGTCTTCTCGCTCAAGAAAGCACGTATTAGTCAGCAAAAAATCATGGTAATGGTGGTGTTTTCTGGCTGGAAAGCCATAGTGCATCAGGAATTTGTACCACGTGGTCAGGTGCCTGAATTGTTGCAACATGACAATGAGTTCACGCGTCGCTCCTTGTCTGTGGCTATCTAGCAAAACATCACACTCTCGTGTCCCATACACCGTACTTTCCAGACCTAGCCCAAGAAGCCTTTTTTCTGAACTTAAAATCACGTTGAAAGGACGTAGTTTCCAACCCATAAAAGCAAGTTCAAGACAATGCGACATGAGATCTAAGCGCCATCCCAGAAAAAGTGTTCCAGGAGGCTTTCAAAAAATGGATGAGATGATAGCAACAATGTATTGCCAGAAGAGGGGACTACTTCGAAGGGGACATGCATAAAATGTTGTACAATAAGCAATAAAGATGGTAAAGCAGAAGTTTGGTTTCTTTTCGAACACACCTTGTATGTATTTGAATTGAAGAACTCTTTTGGGAGCCAAGCAATATAAAAAATATTTTGTCTTGTGGAGCACAGTCTGTATACATGCCGCAGTGGTTGTGTGAATGCAGAGAAATCCAAAGTGAAGTTTTTTTATGTTTACATTGCTAACAAGAAAAAAAAGCATTTTTAAATATGCGTTTCATTTTAACATATTGCTCCGTCATCACAAACACATTAGATACATTCATATATATTCAGAGTTATTTGTCCTGATGACTCCTGGGCCTCCAGGTGACCGTCGTACCTGGAAGGAAAAAGAAATGCCACTTAATGTTAGACGATTCTAAAAACTGCTTCACTTTGGCCCATCAGGGCTATGTTGGTTCAATAGTTGTTCGAGGCCAATATAATAGTGATCTTGCAATAAAGAGATCTCAATGTTAACCATGAACTTCCGAGACTGCGAGATTACGATTCGAGGTCTTTTATTTGCCTGCCCTCTTTTTGGTGTTGCTAAAAAACCTCGCTTGACTGCGCTTAATTGCACCTCGTTGGGGGAGAGAACAATTGTTCAGACTGCGTTCAACACCCTCGCATTGCCCTGCTAGTTGACATGTGGGTTGTTGCTGTAGTGCATGGCATTGCATTGATGTGCACACATTCTCTTCCTTTCTATTTTAAATCTCGGCTCTCATGTTGTCTTTCATTCCCTTTATACCCCTTCCTCAGCAAAGTCACGTGTATTAACGCTGGTGAACCTGCCTGTCTTCCTATCTTTCTACCTCCTTTCTCCAAGAGCACGTGTCAGCTTTAAAAAACTCGGTGTCCATTATTTACTACAGAAAGCTGAACATTCCATATCCCACACTTCACATGTGAATAACTCATAAGAGATTGTGAAGGACATGCGAATGTGTCCGACCTTTGAATTTACAGCATTGTATTTGAAATTTCACTGGCATTATTAACACTAAAGTCCATCTCTAATTAATCTGAATATAATTCGTGCATACACAGTGTAAACAATGTAATCAAGCCATGACAATAGACACAAATACATAATGACCTGGCAAGCAACTAAAGAGAGAAACATACATTCAGTTGCATTCTTCACGTCACCTACAAACACATTCCACATATACTTGGCCTCTTCTAAATCAAATCAATGTGCTTGGGCTTATTATTTATTTCACAGTCATGTTTCCTCACACTTGCAGGAAATTATTAATTGGCCCACCTTGTCAGCTGGCTCTCAGGGGCACTCGTATACGTTCCTTACACTTACTGGCATTCAGTTGTACTTGCATTTACACTGGAATCAGCAGAAATCAGTGAGAGGCTCTCGAATGTGTGTCTATCTCTAGTGATATTACGGCTCGTGTAAGTGCTTCAATGTTCTCCACATGCGAGCAATATTGTAAACAATTGTATTTTTCTGAGCCCCATACCACTTTTGAGCTGGCAAAATATTAGCTTTTTCTTCGTGTGCTTCATCAAAAGCATATATTTCCGCACTACAATGAACAGCCATTTTTGGCCTGATTTTCGCTTACCGAGGCGGTGGTCCACTCTAACGTTCCAATGGAGATCCCGGAGTTGTGCTTTCTTTGGTAGTGTCCTTATTAGTGTTGACATCCCACTTTATACATGTATAGAAAAAAAATTCAGTTAAGCGAGAATAAAAAGAACGTTCAGAAATTTTATAACTCGAGAAGCATCAGCTCATAAGAAAGGTCTTATTAAGGCCTATTTTGGTGCTAGCTTCATAGTCGCAAATGAACACAATATAGCAATCATCACACAAAAGCAAAATGTCCAACTTCTAATGTTCTTTTGCTTCTTTCATAGTTTTTTTAGCTATGCATGCAGCACTTTTATCTCACAACAATATGGAACGACGCAAGTGCTGAAAACCAGATTTTTTCCGTCTGCTATAAAACTTGAAATTGCTACAATCGACGTGACATGTCACGTTGTTGAAATTTTGCCAGTTGCTTAGAACTTCGCCCCTTCTACAAGTGACGAGCGTACTGCTTATCTCCAAGAGATAGAGTGGCGCAAATCCTGCGGCTAGTGCAAAGCGTCACTTCGGAGCTGCTGCCTCGTCGGAGTTATTTGATTATGGTCGCGTCACGTAAGTTTCGAGCTTAATCGGCCTTTCAATTTTAGTGAACTCGACGCATTAAACAGGAAAGCCAGAAATCTACGTATATATATACACACTACACAGAGGAAAGTGCGTACACGAGAAAATTTTTTTCAAAATATAACTGTCGTTTGACAAACTGGAACTACGAGACGCAATGAATTAATCACGCAAAGCCCACGAAAGGAATTAAAGAAAGGCACATTTCATGGTTAGAACGCTACACGCGATTACCAGCGCCGCTATAAAACGCAAGCCCTAACGAAAATTCGCGCATGAAGGTTCAACAAATGGACACCTGACTACGCAAGAAATTACATCGTGGCCTACCTTTAGAGAAATTTACAAGGCAATCTCTGGCACTGATTAACGATCTGACAAGCAAAGGATTTAACATAAGATTCCAGTGGATACCATCACACGTAGGAATTGATGGAAACGAGAAAGCTGACGCCCTTGCTCGCCTAGCGCTGACATGTGTCCCAAAAGTGAAAGCTCCAAAAGCTTTTCAGAACCCTAAGGGTGCAATCCGCCTTCACTTTAAGGAGATCCACAAGAATCCCCACGAAGCCTGTGTGACTCATGGATTTAACCGCGAAGAAGCGACGCTTTTATACCGCATCACAAACGACTCCGCGTACACTCCAGCTTGGTTATTCAAAACTGGGCTTCGCGCATCCCCATTCTGTGCATTCTGTGGTGACATTGGTGACATCGAACATTTCATTTGGCTATGCCCGCAGTTTGACACAGAAATAAAAGCGATGGTCGACAGCCTATAAAAGAGCGGTCTTACGCACGGTACCTTTGAAAACGTCGTTTTCCCCGGAGGGCCTGCGACAATCAAGAAGAGAGCGCAACGACTGCTGCTAGCCTTCCTGCGAGACACGGGGCTCAACGACACCTGGTGACACACCCCTGATCTCAACTCGAAGGAGGATCAGGCGGAACAATTGCCGGCTATGTATGCCAGGCTAACCCCGCCTGCTTCAACCACCACCACCACCACCCCCACCTACGCAAGAAAAGAAATCGCCTGCAATCATACAATTGGGGGAAACCTAAACGGAGCTACGCCTGCAGTTATTACTACTTCACACACCAAAACTTCCAATGCGCGTGTTCGCATTAGCACTACACGTTCAGATATTGAAATCACCGACATTCGTTATCTGCGGGCTCATAATAATGCAATGGTAAAAATTAAGCATTTAGTAAGCGTAGCGTATAGAAAGCAAAAATCGACCTAGCAAATAGGCACAGATTCGCAGCTCTACAGCACGCACTCCTGGGCACGCCGATCCAGCGCACATGGCGGCCCGCCGCCGCTGATCGCCGGTGTGGCCGTTGTACACGCACGAGTTGTCGAAGTTGCACTGCTTTTTTTTTGCAATGTCCGGTAACAACGGTAGATTTGAACATCACTGACATCACCGAGAGCGTTCACCGCCCCGCAGGGGCGTCTGCGTCAGCAGGCGTTTGGTGTGTTGCGACACCACGGACCCGAGCACATGAGGGTTGGCCCCTCCCGCGTGTAGCCGTGCGCGGCTTAGCCGTGTCTGGGGAAAAGAGGATCCTGGAGGTTGAGCCGATGCCGGGTGTATGGACCTTTACGGCCCCTCGGTGGAGGCAACACACCTCTTTGGCCTCCGCTTCACGTAGACGGCACCCCCGGGCTGACCCACCCGGGGGAAAACGGTAGTTGCCTTTTCCTGTCTCTCTCTCTCCAATCTTCGCCTATCCCTCTCACCTTCAATCTTTCCTGTCTTCTTCTCTCTTCCATTTACTTCCAACATTCCTGGCAGCAAGGGTTAACCTTGTGTGTTATGATCTACCTTGATTATAACATATGCGGTTATAGTAACAATGTACAGTTGGCATGGCAGTGCTTGCTTCATAACAATCTCTGCCGTGTCCCCTCGTTGGGCTCGGTGGTGGGTGACTGGCATTGATACCGAACAAACAACTCATTTCATGGGACCCTCGAAACCCTTCTCACCTGATCGTCCCCCGAAAAGGGGGCGCACCGACGCAACCTTTGAATTCTTTTTGAAGAAACGAGACAAATTCCCTAAGTATCATGTGATTCACTGTGAAAACACTGATAAAAAAGCAACAAACATTTCACCCTTCTTGGTGTCAAAATGTCTCACGGAGGTAATTGGAAGTGGCTACAAAGCCACCAAGATGGCAACTGGGGACCTTCTGATTGAAGTAAAAGACAAGATGCAGTGCGAGAAACTAACAAACCTGGTGGCATTTGGCGATAAAACCATATCTGTTAGTCCACACCGAACAATGAACACCGTCAAGGGGGTGGTTTCAGACGACGACCTCATGGATTTGACTGATGAACTCCTGAATGGATGGAAAGAAGAAAATGTTATAAATGTACAACGCATAAAAATCAGGCGCGATAACAAAGAACTACCAACCAAACACATAGTACTTACTTTTGGCTCTAGCACACTCCCGGATGCAATAGAAACAGGCTACCTCAAACTGCGTGTTAGACCCTACATTCCAAATCCACGACGCTGCTACAAGTGTCAGAGGTTTGGTCATGCCTCTCAAAGCTGCCGAGGTCGACTAACTTGTGCGAAATGTGCTACCAAAGATCACTCTGCTGATGACTGTACTGCTGAGGCCCATTGCGCGAACTGCGATGGCAGCCACCCTGCATATTCCAGATCTTGCGTAGCCTGGAAGAAAGAAAAGGAGATCATTACTATCAAAGTCAAAGAAAATATCAGCTTCCGGGAAGCACGACAGCGTCTTTCACCTGCATTTTCGATAAAAACTTCTTTTGCCGAAGTGGTGCAACAGGGGGCAGCACCACGACGGACCCCGGCGGTCGCCCAAGGCACGCGCAGCGTATTGAGGCGACTTCCACCCGCCCCCATGGTGGGAGCAGCTGAGGCTGCCCTGCCTCCCTCGAAATCGGCCACACCAGAGGCCTCTCCTAGCGCTGGCAGCAGCCATCGCAGCTCAGAGGCTAAGGAGGTTCCATCGGCCTCCGGGCTGGTGAGACCACAGCCTTCGTCCCTCGAGGCGAAGGCTACACGACGTACACATCGCTCGTTAGAGCGAGTGTCCAGCGCTTCACAAGAGGCTATGGACACTACCCCAAGCAAGGTGGTGCAACCAGCACCTAAAGAGCGGCCAAACTCTTTGGACCGCTCTAGAAAAGACAAAACCAAAATTACAGGGCCGCAAACAGCTCTGTAATCTAAGGCAACACTTCCTTTTTGTACACACAGCACCAATTTACTTTCATTATGGATACACAAATCATTCAATGGAACGTCAGAGGCCTTCTTAGGAACCTCGACGATGTCCAAGAACTTATTTACCAACACAATCCAAAAGTGCTGTGTGTACAGGAAACGCACTTAAAATCGAAACATACAAATTTTCTCCGACAGTATGTTACGTTTCGTAAAGATCGCGATGATGCTCTCGCATCATCAGGCGGTGTTGCCACTGTAATTCACAAAAGCATCGCATGTCAACGTTTGCAGCTACAAACGCCCCTTGAAGCAGTGGCAGTTCGACTTGTTCTTCTAAACAAGCTGATCACCATCTGCTCACTTTACATACCCCCCCATTACCACTTACATAAACATGAATTTCAGTCCCTTATAGATGAATTGCCAGAACCTTATCTTGTTCTTGGCGATTTCAATGCGCACAGTAGTCTGTGGGGCGACTCTCGTATCGATGCGCGAGGTCGTCTTGTTGAACAATTTCTTTTCTCCTCTGGCGCGTGTCTCCTGAACAAGAAGGAACCTACATTTTACTGTCTCGCAAACAGAACCTTTTCTTCTATTGATCTTAGCATAGCTTCCCCGTCTCTATTATCTGAACTTAAATGGGAAGTTACCAAAAATCCGTACGGGAGCGATCACTTCCCAATAATACTGCGAACAACCAAAACTGAGCCGTCACCACAAGCCCCTCGATGGAAGATTGACACAGCCGATTGGGAGAAATTTCGAAATCTTACTAGTAGCATCTCCTGGGCCAACATGTCTTCGTTAGGAACTGATGCTGCTGTGGAATATTTTATTCCTTCATAATTGATGCCGCTTCTAAATGCATATCCGAAACAAGTGGTGCGGCATGCAAACGCCGTGTCCCATGGTGGAACGACGAATGTAGGAACGTTCGTAGAAAACAGAACAAAGCGTGGGGGTTGCTACGCGATTCTCCTACTGCGGAGAATCTTATCAATTTTAAGAAGGTAAAGTCCGAAGGCAGGAGAACGCGCCGACAGGCCAGAAGAGAGAGCTGGCAGAAGTTTTTATCAGGTATACACTCGTATACAGATGAGGCCAAAGTCTGGAACAGGGTTAACAAGGTGAGAGGACGACAAACATATTCACTCCCTTTGGTAAACACACAAGGCGACAGCTTGGAAGACCAAGCAAACCACCTGGGTGCACACTTTGAACATGTGTCCAGTTCATTGCACTATTCCCCAGAATTTACAAAACACAAAGCAGCAATAGAAAAACAAAAACTAGATCGAAAGAGCACCGGGAACGATCCTTATAACTTGCCTTTCTCTTTAGCAGAGCTTCAGGCATCACTCGCCTGTTGCAACCAATCTGCCCCAGGCCCTGACCGCATATTATATGAAATGTTGAAGAACCTGCCCTCTGAAACGAAGAAAACCCTTCTCTGTCTGTATAACTCTATATGGATTTCCGGCGAGATCCCCTCTGCCTGGAAAGAGGCCATAGTGATCCCTATCCTGAAGCAGGGGAAGGATCCATCGTCTGTATCGAGTTATCGGCCGATAGCGCTAACAAGCTGTCTCTGCAAAGTCTTCGAAAAAATGATAAACCGTCGCCTATTACATTTCCTCGAATCAAACAAACTGCTTGACCCATACCAGTGCGGCTTTCGCGAGGGTCGGTCCACCACTGACCATTTGATACGTATCGAGGCGCAGATACGCGAAGCTTTTGTTCACAAACAGTTCTTTCTGTCTGTGTTCCTAGACATGAAAAAGGCCTATGACACCACATGGCGGTTTGGAATACTGAGAGACCTCTCCCACTTTGGTATACGTGGTAATATTTTAAATATGATTGAAAGTTATCTGCTGAATCGCACATTCCGTGTTCGAGTTGGCAATGTTCTATCACGACCTTTTGTGCAGGAAACTGGTGTACCCCAGGTAGGCGTGCTCAGCTGCACACTCTTTATCGTTAAAATGAACACGCTTCGTGCTTCGTTACCACCCGCTATTTTTTATTCCATCTATGTGGACGATATACAAATAGGATTCAAGTCCTGTAACCTCGCAGTGTGCGAGAGACAGGTACAGCAGGGGTTGAACAAAGTGTCAAAGTGGGCAGACGAAAACGGGTTCAAAATAAACCCCCACAAAAGTTCTTGTGTTCTTTTCACCAGGAAGAGAGGTCTAGCTGCAGATCCCACTATCGAAATGTATGGACAACAAATACCTATAAACAAAGATCACAAATTTTTAGGCATCATACTTGACTGTAAGCTTACTTTCATCAACCACATAAAACATCTCAAGGCGAAATGCCTAAGAACAATGAACTTACTGAAAATTTTATCTCATACATCCTGGGGCACCGACAGGAAGTGTTTAATGAATCTTCACAAGAGCCTCATTCGGTCACGCTTGGACTATGGTGCCGTAGTATATCACTCTGCCGCCCCTAGCGCGCTAAAAATGCTAGATCCTGTCCACCATCTAGGTATCCGCCTGGCCACTGGCGCATTCAGAACAAGCCCCGTCGAAAGTTTATACGTGGAATCGAATGAGTGGTCACTCCACCTCCAGAGAACATACATCAGCTTCGCCTATTTTCTCAAAGTGCACTCCGATCGGGAACATCCTTGTTTTACAACCCTTAATGATTTGAAGTGTCCAACGCTTTTCTATAATCGACCCTCTATGAGGCGGCCTTTCTCACTGCGTGTAAGAGAACTTAGCGAAGAGATGGATGTCCCACTTCTAGAACATCGCCTAATGCCTCCAGCTAAGCTGTCACCGCCCTGGGAGTGGCAGGTGATAGAATGTGATCTATTCTTTGTAGAGGTCACAAAGCATGCTCCCGACCTCGAAATTGCAATGCATTTCCGCGAACTTCAATCGAAGTACTCGTGCTCGGAATTCTATACCGACGCATCCAAGTCCCATGCTGGCGTATCTTACGCCGCGGTTGGCCCCTCTTTTTCAAAATCCGACGTATTAAACCCCCTAACAAGCATTTTTACCGCAGAAGCCTATGCAGTACTGTCTGCGGTGAAGCATATAGAGAAATTGAAACTACAAAAGGCAATAATATTCACAGACTCGTTGAGTCTTGTGAAAGCGCTAACATCTTTACAAAAGCATAAGAATCCTGTTGTTATCGAGCTTTACTCACTCTTGTGTAACATTTACCAATCTCGTAGACATGTAATAATATGCTGGGTGCCTGGCCATAGAGGCATCGAGGGCAACGTGCTTGCAGACCAGTTGGCCACATCAACTACATCGCAAGCTATAAATCCTACCGCTGCTATTTCCTCCACAGATCTGAAGCCTTTTTTGCGAAGGAAACTGCGAGGCCATTGGCAGCGTCTGTGGGACGCTGAAACAACTAATAAGCTCCACTTGATTAAGCCACAGTTAGGTTTCTGGCCCTGTACAACTAAAACACGACGAACTGATGTCCTATTCTGTCGTCTCAGAATAGGACACACATATGGTACTCACAATTTTCTATTGAATGGAAATGATCCTCCAACATGTGGTAGATGTGGCGACAGGCTCACCGTCCTCCACGTCCTCTTGGAGTGTCGGGAAGCCGAAAGAGAAAGAAAGAAACATTTTCCTCTCGCATACCGCTATTGTGTCCCTCTGCATCCCGCTATGTTTCTCGGTAAAGAACCACTTTTTAGCACCAACGCAGTCCTTGCTTTCTTGAAAGATGTTGTGTTACATGTTATTAGCCCAATAAGTTCGTAGTGCATCCTCTCTCTAGAGGATGTGGCTGCGATAGTTTTTTAACTGCACATGCCTCCAGGCCCTTGTGTTTCAAGGGCTCTGTTTAGGCACTTGTGCTTCTGGCCAATTCTTGTCTCTTAAATTTTTTGTAACTCGTATCATTCTTTCGCAATGCATTGTTCATGTCCATAGTACTCATAATCACTCATTGCCATAATCTTATCACTTATAGATTTTACGCACTTTATAGCGACTGATTTTAGGCCCCTTTACAGCCATGTCACATCTAGTGTTCATATAGTTCACTATTCATGTACCACTATCAAACCACTACCATCGTCTTGGCGCTCTTTGGCCACATCTGGCCCTTGCGCCAATAAACCACAATAATCATCATCATCAGAGCGTTCACCGACGTGGCCACATCACTTCACAACACGAACACATACGCATAACGTCGTTGGTACAAAGATATGACGATAATTACCGCCGAAAACAAAGGCCTCGTATACGCCGGCTTGCGCCATGTTCTCGCTCCTTCCCGGCCCGGTCGGCGCAGCCTTTCCTCCTCCTCCGCCATGAAAGCAACGCGGAGGCGTCGACTTGTTTCTCTTCGTTCTCTCCTTTTGCCTTTCGCTTTACTTTCTCCCTCAAAGCATTACCCTCACCGCTCCTTAGAGCTTTTGCTCTGTAACGCTCTCTCAACGCTTCGACGCGCTTGTTGCGCGCCAAATTTGCAAGACTGCATACAAGCGTTGCGACCGCTCGGGGCCGCATATAGAGGGCCTAGCCTGCCGCCGCAGCCACTGTCACGCATAATATTGCTTGAAAGTCCGTTTATATGCAGTACTTTACGCTGGAACGAAAATATACCGCATATGTGCCGGACATTGTACGGTACTTGACTAGGAGTGTATATATCTCCCTTAGCTGCTCCACGAAATCATCATCTATGCCTTCGTGCTGAAGAATATCCCATAACAATTCCCTGTATTCGTTGTCATAAGCTCCTTTAATATCTAGAAATGCTATCGATAACGGTCTTCTCTGAGCTACTGAAATCTCCATGCACTGAGTTAGTACAAACATATTATCCTCTAAGCATCTGCCTGGCCTGAACCCCTTCTGTAGTTCCCCCCAATACATCGTTTTTCTCCAGCCACTTCGACAGTTCTTATTTTATGGCTTGCATTGCCGTTCTATTTATCACCGACGTTATTGTAACTTGCCTGTACGAGCTCGTCTTATCCTTATCTCCTTTACCTTTGTAGATGAGATTCACCTTGCTTTCACGCCATCCAACGTGAATTTTATTTGTTCTAATCACTTGCTCTATGGCATTAGTCTGCAGTGCCTTGCTTTTTGGACCGAGTTCTTGATTAGCTGTTTTGGAATTTCATCGGGTCCTGCTGCCGTGTTGTTAGGGTCATTTTCTGCTGCCTTTTTCCAATAAAAGCTTTCTATGCTAAAAATTGATCTCTCAGGCCTCTCTGCTGTTGCTGGATCTGTTGTCTGAACTACACTTTTTCTCGTACCGAAGTTATCCCTAATACCGTCTGTGATGTACCGCAGCGCATCGTCTCCTTCGTACATGTTACCGTCTTCATCCCTTATATCCGTTTCCGAGTTTTTAGTTGGAGCTCCGAGTGCTTTTATATCGTTCCAGAATCTTTTTGGGGCGTCCTTGTCTTTTTGTGAATGTTATGCATCCAACGTTCACTTGGGCATTTCATTTTCTCTCGCACGAGCTCACTCGCCACCCTTTTTTTTTCTCGGTATGTATTCCATCTAAGGAGCACCTCTTCTTGTAATTCCAACTTTTTGGCTTCTCGATGAGCCCTAGATGCCTCTTGATAGCTTGGTTTATTTCCTTGTTCCACTACTTACGTGGCTTCTTCTTTCCAATCCAATAATTGTTTTGCCGTGTCTGCCTTATTTCATGCTGCATAACGTCCACCAGTACGTGCTTACCCCACGCACTGCGGTCAGCAAGTGCGTGCGACGCGTGGCAGAGGCAATCGTCCACGCCGGGACCCACAAGTGGCTCCACTTGCCGAGGACGTCGGAGGAAAAGGCGGCCGTAAAAGAAGGGTTCCTTTGAAGTGGCGCCGTTCCCGGCGTTATCGGCTGCGTGGACGGCAGCCTTATTGCTATCATCGCACCGAAGGGCGACAACAAGTCGGCATAGAAGCCGCAAAGGCTTCTATGCCCTTAACACCATGTTCGTAAGTATCTCCATGTGTCTAATTTGCCCTTCATAGCAACGCGTGGCTGATGCTGTGCACGCTTTCATCAGATTTGCGACGCAGGCATGCGGATTCGGGCCGTCGACGCTCTGTGACCGGGGTCGGATCATGACGCATACGTCCGGAGAACGACATGGTAGCGTCGTCGGTTCCAAGAGGGACACATTGCCAAGGCCGGCGAGCACCTCCTCGGTGAGCAGAGGGACACATTCATACAGTTGCCTAGCAGCACACAATAATGTGTCCTCCCGCCGTAAGAAAATGTTGGAAGCCCGAACCGCTTTTATTGTAGTAGCATGTTAAGTATAGGTGGTAGCATAGGCGGGATGTCGTATTTTTTAATGAGTACCTGCGCGAAGCAAAATGACATTCAACTGCGGTATTGCAAGCGAATTTTTATTAGGTGTGTACTTTATGAAGCACAGAACGGTTGTCTTGCCACATTATTTTTTACAATGACATTCATTCGAGAATGCAGACCACAACTCGCCCAAACGGCCACCTTTCTGGATGGTATTATTATGAATTTTATTATTTACCACCAGCTATTGTTATCTGCGCTGATCACAGCAGCATCAAGTGCTCAGTCTGTACATTCTTTTACAACAGCCTCTGTGTAGTAGGTGTATGTTGCATGACTCATGCTTCACTAGCTCAACCATGCGCATTTGATTTGATAGCATTTTTATGCTCATGCATGTTACAGTGACTACTCCCCCGAACCATGGCTCCTGACTCCGGTCCCAGGCCATGCTCCCGCTCACATTGCAGAAGGCAGGTACAACACTGCACACGTTGCCATCTGGTCCTTAGTGCGGCGCTGCATTGGACTTCTGAAGAGCCGCTTTCGTTGCTTTCAGAGGTACCGTGCCCTCCACTATTAACCAGCATCGTTGCAGCGTGTGCAGTGTTGCACAATTTGTGTCTTGATGAAGGTGTCTGCGCGTTTTATGAGGTTAATGATGATGACAGCAGCAACAGCATCAGTGACGATGCAAATGGTTGCCCCCTCCCACAGGGAGTTCCCCGAGTGAGGGCAGCACGCCCGAAAGGCTGTGCTGCCCGGGGCCATGTACTTCGATTATTTGGAAACACACGGCAGCAGCACAAGCACTACCTACGCAGGGTGCGAAGGCGGCTGCGTCGGCAACAGCACCGACAGCAGCAGTAAACGTGCCTGCATTCTCAGGTACATATGCCTAATAAAGAGAAGGCACCAACGTGAACGCGTGTTGGCAAAGTTGGCAATTAGTGGATTGCGTACTGTTTTTTATAGAATCTGCTAAATTATCAGCATTGCTTTCATGTAGCCTGTACCAATGAGCTGTCACTACTGGAGATGATTGCATCATATCACTGCGACACTACATGAGCCTTTCACTGAGTAGATGTGGATAGACGACATTGTGGTCATTAGCATAATGTCCTAGGAAACTCCTCTGGGCAGCAGGAGTTTGCCGGTTGATTTGCTACTGCCGCTGTTGCTACTGTCACCTTGATGCATTTATCTACTGGCATCGCCACCACTGTCACCGCCGTCTGCACTGTGCATGGGAGGATATTGGACCTCGTGTCCTCGCTTCCTGCTTGGGCTACAGCAAAGCACAACATTTTCGCTCCACCATATGTACTGTTCTTGCACACCTTGCAGGCCCTGCACAGCTTTGCCACACAGCCTCGGCACAAATACTTTTCCACAGGCCAAGTCGTGCTGACACAGATCGCCTGGAACGTCAAGCACTTGACGCTCCCTCGGATGTGCATTCACTTTGAAATAGTAGTATAATTGTACACATATTTGTAAATAGTGATATCAAGTGCCAGTGATGTTCTTGAAAATTATTTCTTCATGTCTCCACGGTAAATAAAAAATTGCAAAATATCTTCAGTGTTATGTTTATTGAAATTGAATAACAATCATCATGATACAAATCAATGTACACAGGGTAGGATTTCACGGTGCCAAAATAACAGTACGGTTTTTACTACATGGGATCTAATACATTGTCAAAGGCCGATGGCACACATTAGGTCACAGAAATTTCTGACAATGATAATGTTTTTCTTTGGGCTCATCCACAACCATTCGCATTCACCGAGCAACTTCACAGCACAAAAGGTGTTGCGAGCCTTGCCTATTATGCATCCGCCATGTTTGTAACACAAAATAGAAGTTATATTCAATGACGACTGCCATAATAAGACAACCAGTGTAAAAGGGCAGCCACGCGCTTTTAAAGACACATGTGAGAAAATACTTTGCACTTTGATAATCTTCCATATAACAATACCAAGAAGAACAGCATGGCACTGAATGTTGTAAAATATTGGCCACATCGATGGCTACGTTGGGTGTATAAAGAATTGTTCTCCACAACAATGGCGAGTAGATTGTATTGCTATCACCGATAAGGCCACCTGATATATCACAATAACTGTTGCAAGTAGCACGCATTTGTTGTTAAAGGGAATAATAATATGGCCACTTGTGCCTTCCATGGGCAAAAAAAGTTGAAATTGGAAACAAGACATATATATATAGCATGAAAATCGTAACAGTGGATTTCAATACCAGTTATCACAGCATTTGTGTGTGAAACACTGTTGTGGTTAAAATAAAAGTAACCATATAGTCAACATGTTTCTTGAAAAGCAGCAAATACGTAAATAGCTAGAAACAGCAAAACGGAAGCACACACCTAACCAAAATGATGAAACATTAGACATACAGTTCACTCACTGCCATTCTCACTGAGAAAAACTTGCTCAGCAAGTGAAATTACACTTGACAAAAAACAAAATACATTCACTTATGCATTCAGCGAAGCACAAGATATTAAAAACGGTAACGGTGACATTTGTCACCACTACGGCTGAGGCGGCTGGCGGCGGCCATGGGCGAGGGCAGCCACAAGCTGGCGCAAGGTGGTTGCGATGAGGGCAGTCGCCTCCCGCAAGCCCCGCATCTCCACTGCCAGCTACTGTTGCACCACGCGGGGGGCCCTCAGCTCTTCCACCAGCTGCTGATTATGCTGCGAAAAAAGTTCACTTACTGCAGCTACAGGATAAGAAATTAACTTTTGCGATTCACAGTGTTTGCAAGGGTTACACTTTCAGCTCAGTTACTCTAGAAGGCAGTGAGAACGTATACGTCATAAGACGTGAGAAGTTGTAGTCCAAACTGTATATGATCTGTTATGTTACAAACCTGTTCAAAAGCAGGAAATGCTACCAAGCCACCTTTATCAGTAAGAAATCAATGTTGGCGAAAAGCTGAATTGACCTACAAAAGATGAACATGCTGTGGTGATACATGCAACCATGGAATGTTTTCTAACTTGCCAAGAACAGAATGAGAATGCAGTTTACAGAACACCTCACAGTTGATACATAAGTAAACGAACGAAACATCACTTGAGCCCAATAAATAGAGATGCCACTCATGTATAATCTTGTTGTAAGTTACATTAACCTGCCCACTAATCCCCTCATAAAAAATGGCAACCTGGGCGAGTTGTACGTACCTGCCTGTTTTGATCAAGCGGCATCCGGTGGAAGCTGACGGCCTCCACTTTTGCTGCCTCCGCCAGTTGCCCCTGCCTGGCGTATTCAGATGTTTCCCTTCAGGCCGCATCCTCCAGTGGCTGCTTCTGTGGAGGTTGCCTGCGGGGCTGCTGCTGAGCTGATGGTCCTTAAACATTAAATGGGCAAAGAGGCTGAAAATTTTTTGTTGTGTCGTTCTGTGCTCAACATTCACTAGTTCATTATCATAGGTGAAAACATGGGAAAATATTCCCGGCAACAAACTGTAGGCAATAATAACCTAACATTTGGATAAATAAATAAAGCGACACCACAACATTATAAAATACTGCACCAATATTATTTTTACAAGACAACTTGAACGCTACAAAACCTGCCTCACAAGTCGTATGAATAGTCAAACAGAATATAGTTTCATCTTGCACAGCCACATTATGACAGGGACTAGTTCTGTTACTTTGTAGGTGACTATGTGGAATAATTTTTTTTTCTGTTTAAGAGGTCAGAACAGACAGTGCTTTGTTCTTAAGGCTTCGCATTGCAATTGCTGTTAAAGGGCCTTACGTGCAGTGCCGCTCGTCCCCGGCTCTGTGCCCACAGACACATGGGGTGGGGCTGTCGGGAGAGGCACGTGGGCGGCAGCGGCCTCCTCCTCATTGGAGTTTTCCTGCTGCAACAACAAAGCATTGTAGACACACTGCTTTAGCATTGGACATGATGAATATTCCAATACTGTTAGTGTTGCTTCAGTTCCATGAAATGTTTGACAAGTCTATTCAGATTTATTCGCTCTGTGCAGAACATGCTTGATGCATCATCTGACTTACTCGTGACTACACATGCTTCACGGCGTAATGAACCATGTAATCAATCACATGACGTTTCTGAACAGCATTGGTTTCGTGTGTTATTCTATCGGGGCCAGATTTTGCATTTCTGCAAAGCATGGGTATCGTATGCTGGCATGTGTTCTTAATTGCAAAAGAGAGAGAGAGAAAAAGGTAA
This sequence comes from Dermacentor silvarum, assembly GCF_013339745.2. Taxonomy (NCBI): domain Eukaryota; kingdom Metazoa; phylum Arthropoda; class Arachnida; order Ixodida; family Ixodidae; genus Dermacentor; species Dermacentor silvarum. The sequence continues at coordinate 152,660,850 of NC_051158.1, read as the reverse complement.
AGGAAAGACAGGGAGGTTAACCACTTAATTGCAAGAAAACAGTGCTTTGTTTTGATGGCTTCGCATTGCAATTGGGAAACATGGGAAATATTCCCGGCAAGAAACTGTAGGCAATGTTAACCTAACATTTGCATAAATAAATAAAGCGACACCACTTAATTGCAACTAAACAGACATAAGCACACAGCAATAAGACATTCACCAGCTCTGAACAGTGTAACTTCCCCAAATCGGTCCACATAGCAACACAAAACGCTACGCACCTCGGCGCCTTCCTCGAAAAAGGCCCCCGGCGCGCAGCCTGGGCCGGTCCGGCTTAAAACTTCTACGACGCGGCCCTCCAGCCCGCCCAGCTTGCCGCCTCCTGTTTTTCTGCAAAAGCATGAACACAGTGAGCTTACGTTCCGAAATATGTTGCTAGCTGCGGGCTCACCTCTTCTCGGACCCTACGTGCGCGGTAAGTTTTTTATGTCGTACACTATCCGCGCCCAATACTGGCGCCAATGCCGAGCTGTTTTCACAGCCGGCCCTAGCGTGTTGAGCGCGGCAGTTAAGTCCTGCCAAAGGAGTTTTTCTGAGCAGCACTCGTACTTGGCGAGAGGCTTGTGGCGCTTGTCGCCAAGTACGGATGCTGCTCAATAAACTCGTCAAGCAGAGTGGTCTGCGTTGTCGACACGCGGGTCCTTTTGGAGGGGCCGCCATTTTTTCTTGCTTTCAATTTTCACGGGACCGCAGCAAATTAATACAAGCAACAAGTCGTACCTTTTCACATATCATTTCACTATGCCGTTAAAACATAGCAATTACATTTACTTAATGTTGTGTTACATTATCACAACATAAGGACTGTTTTTCTGAAACGCAATACACTTCACAAATAAAGAAAAACAAATCATTTTCCCAATTTAAGTCCAGAGCAATACTTGTTCAACATGTGGGGGAATTTATCACTGCGCACTTGACCCACATCCGGAGATCCTTACGATTGTTCTAAAAAAATGTTTGCTTACCAGCTGTCAGTTTGGATTTCCTGCTTTTCAACCTTCATCGATTCTTGGTTATCCTGTGCGAATAAAAGCAAAAGTAAGCATCCCGAGATCAACGAAAATGCTCAAATGTGACTGTCCAGGCATTACCCACAAGCGACTGATGTTTACTCACCTTGTGCCACGCTTTCACGGTTTCCATGATATTCACAGCTTCTGAAATTCTTCTCGGGCGAAAGCACACCACGGCGGCCGAGACTCATCTAATCGTGCAGCGTTACCGGCAAAGGTACACTAAATGCAGGTAATGGCACTGATCAGCTGCTTCTACGTAGCCGCCATCTTACGTGCGCACAGCGAAATGGGTCGGATGCAGAATCGATGCGTGTTTGTCTATTGCTCGAAAAATGTGAATACTTGCAATTAATTGGAAAAGCGCTTCAGCCACTTGTGCGTCCAAAGATTATAAAAGAATTTTATTGTCAGTAAAAAAGAATTATCCATTTATTAGGCGTTTATTTCTAAATTGAAGTTGCTATACGGCCCCTTTAGTAGTAAAAAACAAGCTAAACGCCCTTCCCGCAAAGATGGAGGCTGCTGATTGGCCTGTTAAAAAGACGTCGTCGTGTCCCGCCCCCATACGCATGAACTGCGCCGTCATTTTGACGTCAGGAGTTGGAATCAAAACAGTTTGGAATCATTTTACTTTATAGCGTCCCTGCTTATCATCGCTGAAAATTTTGCCTCTGCCTCTATCAAACGTTCTCATTTCTTATCCCGTGATGGCCAGTTTATCTAGTTAGCGTATCATGATTATCGCACAGGCCATCCGACTACTATGATCCTCCAACAAGACTACAACACTACTTTCCTGCAGTCCTTTTGTTTTCGTCCTAACGGTCCCCAAATAGAATGACCCTTCGATATCAAGTGTACTAAACAGCGATACTGCTCGCTATAGGTGTTCAATCCGGTGTTGTCTTTTTTTAAGTAGTCATCCCCATTCCTATCGTTATAAGCTAACCTATAATGTAATCTTTCATTTCGACCCTTGAGGTATAAATGAAAAATCTATTCACCTGTTTTCTAAAGCAACAAACGAAATCGTTTCATGTGCCGAGTTGTGCAGGAATGAAAGAACAAGTAAGTTTTCCTCGTCCGCTAATCTGAATTGATACACGTAGCACGTTTTGATGATGTGGCTGAATAGTATCAACAGTGCGAAGAGTATTCACTACTATTATTGTTTGTGGAGAACAAAGCACCCACGAAGGTTTTGCCTCACTTTGCGACATGCATGCTATATAGTCAAGTCACTCTCTGCCACGAGAACAAAAAAAAGTCACTAATGAACGTTTTGTTTTGTCAGTTTGAATTATAGCACTGGTGTAACTTGGGTTGTCATAGGTGCTCGTAATGTTCTGTTATGTCCAAAGTAGAAGAAAATTGCAGTTTCAGGCCAATTGAAATGGGAGAACCCCAGACACATACTGGGAGTGCGCAGTGGAATCCAGTGCCCAGGGAAATCCAGTGCCCAGTGGAAAGGAATACGCATGTGCGCATCTGCGCTGAAGCCTATAGCCATGCGTGTGTGCATCATGATCATGCAAGTTTGTTGCATATGTTAGCGGCTTTTGTTGTCATGGAAAACTGACCAGTATACCCCATGCTTCATTTAATTGTGAGAATAAAAGGTGATGTCGCCCATAAGTATTCCCATAGTGCTTTATATAAAGAAAAGAGTAGCGAATTTGTAACAACCTTGTAAATGTTTCTTTAGTATCTCCTGTCTAAATGTAAGGCCATATGAAGAAGGACATTCGAACAGAGTGCAAACAAATAAATAATCAACAAATCTAACAAATGACAATGTGCAGCAAAGAAGCGTTTGCTCCCACCGAAAAAAAATATAGAAATCAACCTTAAATATATAGCAAAACTGAGTAAGCTGAAAATTAAATGCTACTACTGACCACGGCAGTCTTCGCATAACCACAATACCCATCATGTGACCCCACGAAGAACGATCTAGTGACGCTTTGAAGCACTGGCGTCAAGGTACTCTTTTGCGGACATACGTTTATGAACTGCACTATATAAAAGATGCTTTTCTGTCTACTACGAAAGCCTACATGTTTTAGGGTGTTCTACCTGTAAGTGCCAGCTTTGTTCATGTGCAACACCTCCCATGTTTTTTTTTCGCGAAAAGAAGTATTTATTTTATGAGACTGTATCTGTTTCTGAGACCTATGTGTGCTTAAAAAATCAGACTTAATTTGTTCATACAATTTTGTGACACGTTGGCATGAAAGTGCTATCAAAATATCCTCGCAATGGATATTTTTGGCATGAAGAAATGTAGCTTATCAAGCGACCTTGAATTTGTCATTTTTACCAGCGACTTCTTTGTCTATTTTCAACTTTTTGAAAAAAGGCAGAAGCCTGAAGGCAGAAACCTCACTATCAACCTAAAAAATTAGAGGCATGTCTACAATTACAAGCTCTACATCATTAATAAATGTGTTTACAACATTATGTCACTTCAACATAATTTACCCAAGTAGCGCATACACATCCTGTTTACACAAAGTGTTTACTTTGTTAACTATATTTTATCTATATAATACTCGCAAGGCAAGGCAGCAGCAAAAGTGGCCAGATGTTCAAGCGATGTCCCTTCTTCGTGAAGTTTTTCACCGGCTTGGCTGCTTTCCCGGAGGATACTACGAGGGCCTTCCCGGGTGCATCACCGCTCACATGTCATCACGCGCTAATTTTTCCGCGTGCGCGCCGTGACTGCGCTATCTCCGCCTTTGAGGGTAGTCATGGTCTGTTCACTGCGGCATTCGACAAGATACTGACCTCTGCTATCGGTGACGTCAGCCTGGATGGCCCACTAATCCCAATCATGACGCTGGGTCTGTACTGTATAAAAGCCTCGCCGCAGCTTCATCACTTCTGTGGGCAAGGCAGCAGCAAAACTGGCCAGATGTTTAAGCGATGTCTCTCCTTGGTGCAGTTTTTCACCGGCTTGGCTGCTTTCCCGGAGGATACTACGAGGGCCTTCCCGGATGCATCACCACTCACATGCCATCACGCATGATGTTTCCGCATGCACGCAGTGACTGCCCTATCTCCGCCCTGGAGGATAGTCATGGTCTGTTCACCAGGGCATTCGACAAGATACTGACCTCTGCTATCGGTGACGTCAGCCTGGATGGCCCGCTAATCCCAGTCATGGCGCGGGCTCCGTTCTGTATAAAAGCCTCGCAGCAGCTTCATCATTTCAGTGGGCAAGGCAGCAACAAAACTGGCCAGATGTTCAAGCGATGTGCCTTATTCGTGCAGGTATGCTATCTTAATAACGCTTATTGTATTCTATCTGACAACCGCTTCTTATTGCTGATGCCTTGCCCACACGAATGTCTTTCTACGTGTATTTCTGTATGTGCTGAACTTGTTTACTGCATGAGCAGCCTCCTACTGAGCGGCGACATTGAAACAAATCCGAGCCCTTCAAAACGCTCCGCCACCCAAACGGATTAATCTGGCTCTGTGGTATCCGAAATGTTCGCTCAGCTTCTTGCCGGGCAAAGTAAGATAGCACAGGACATAGCAGACATGCAAAAATCTATCGACGCTCGCTTTGAGGCCATCGTAAAATGAATAGTTGATCTTGAGCGGCAGGCAACCTCACTTAGTGCAGCACACTACGATAACCTACAGAGCCAGAATCAGAAAATGTCATCCCCTATTAACACACTTTCTTCCCAAAAATGATGATTTAGAAAATCGCTCCCGTCGGAACAACCTTATTCTTTATGGTCTAACATAATCTGAGCTTGACACTAACGAATCACTGCAATTGCAAGTTCGAACATTTTTACTGACGCACTCAAGCTTGATTTTCCCCAAATTGCGCGATTACATAGGCTTGGTAGACCTAGAAGTGGGAGACCTCGCCCCGTCATAATGAAACTCCTGGATCTTTGTGAAAAGATTAGTGCTCTGAACAATGGATATAAACTGAAAGGCTCTCAGTGGCGCCAATCCGAAGACTTTTCCTTGAACATACGTTCTATCCGTAAAAACTATGAGACCCTACAGCACCATTCCGTATCAATGTTTCCGTGGTATACCTCAGGTACGATCATGCGTTTGCTGATAATCAGCTCTACAATTGGGACGTTGTTTCCAACTCGCTTGTGAAAGGTCGTGGTGGTACCACTCACCATCATTTACCGCTCTCCCAAGGGAACAATCCTTGATTTACAATGACATGCGTGCTAAACTGTGTATAATAAATCTTAACGCAAGAAGCCTATCTAACAAATATTCAAGCTTTTCCTCTTTGGTGGCATCACATTCCCCGCTTTTTATCGGCGTCACTGAGACCTGGTTGCATAGCGACATCTATGACTGCAAGCTAACCCCCTCCCCCCATGGATATAACGTCTTAAGAGTAGACAGAAATGCGGGCAGAGGCGGAGGCGTTGCTTTGTTTTTGCGCTCTGACCTGCAGTTTTCTGTGCTGTATTCGCCACCTGAAATCGAGACGATTTGGTCTAAGGTACACATTAATAAAACGAATGTTGTCATTGGTATGTTTTATCGACTTCCCAGACATGCCTCGAATGAAATAACGATCCTTAACGCGTTCACCCAAGAGCGTGGTTTCGGCTCTTCAAATTTAATCTGCATGGGGGACTTTAATGCACCTAACATTTCGTGGGCTTCATTATCGGTAACTAGTGATTACATCCCTCTTTCTAAAGGATTGCTTGAATTTTCACTATCCCTTGGATTGAAACAAATTGTATCGAAGCCTACTAGAGAGTCCTCCATACTAGATTTGATTTTCCTAAATGCTCCGCTCTTTACAAGTGGCTTTGAGTGTGAGATTACTGACGTTATTTCCGATCACAAAGCTGTTATTGCTACTATTAGTTTCAAGGCGCCACTATGAATATACCAGTTTTTATGATTATAATCATGCAAATGATACCTCCATACCTGATACACTAAGCAATTCATTTGGCAGATTCTCCCGGATAAGCACTACCAGTGATATCAATGCTATAGTATCCCATTTGGAAACATTGTTCATGCTTGCATAGAGCGCTATGTGCCATTAAAAAGAAAAAAGAAAAATATCGACCTTCCATGGATGACCTTCCATGGATTCCACTGCATTTGAAGCATCGAGTCGCCAGAGCACGTCGGAAGCGCCACATTAATTCCGAAACAAATGCCCAGTCCCAATTTATGAACGACGAACTTCGTCGAAAAATTCATGCAGCTAAGAACTTCAATTATCAGTTCACTCTACCTAATTTGGTTAAAAATAACCCACAAAATTTTTGAGTTCGATTTCGCCTATCAAAAATACCACCCAGACATTTCTATTAGACGATTCCGAAATACGTGATCCTAGAGCTATTCCTAAAGCATTCAATGACTATTTTCAATCAGTATTTACACAGGAAAATGGCGAAGTCCCTCCTTGCTCCACGACAACTAACATATCCTGTGCAATTACCTACGGTAGAATATCTAAGCAAGGAGTCCTGATCCTTATTTTAAATCTTGACACCAAGAATGCTGCAGTCCGGAGAATGTCAACTATGTGTTCCTTCATCGTTGTGCGCTTTGGACATGTGAATACCTCACATTAATTTTTGAGAAATCAGTGTATACTTGTACAGTTCCTTGTTCATGAAAACGGTCTAGAGTCATTCAATTGTTCAAATCAGGGCAGAAACAATTCTTTCAAAATTACAGACCCATTTCTTTAACCTCTCATGCATGCAAACTCCTTGAACACATAATTTATAAACACATTATCATTTTTCTCGAGTCTAATAACATTTTGCGCATCACTCAGCATGGATTTCGTAGTGGTTTTAGAACAGTCACTCAATTAACTGAATTCACTCATGACATCGCTTTTGCTTGATTTAGGTCATCAAGTAGATGCGCTCATAATTGATTTCTCCAAAGCATTTGATACTGTACCACACCTTAAACTATTGCATAAACTAAGGCTTATCCTTAATAACCCTCTTCTTGTTGACTGGATCCGTAGTTTTCCTTATAATCGTTCACAATATTGTTACGGTTAATGTTGAACCAGCTTTATTTAAAGGACGAGGTTTATGGTAAAGTAAAGATGGCGTCCAGAGGTTGCGCCAGCTAACGTCTTTCTCTTCTTCTCCTTGCCCGGCTCATGCCGCAGCAATCCCCGGTAGCCAGACGAAGCCCTCTGGGCAAGTCCAAATCACTCGGAAAGCGTGGGGTGAAACCGCTTAAGACGAGCAACATGTACTAACTGGGTCCGGCTAGACCGACGACCAGCTGACGTCAAGCGTGCCACCACGTACGTCAGGTCACTCAAGCGATCTACAACGACGAATGGGCCCGTGTACTGGGGTAAAAACTTTTCGCATAAGCCACGTTTACGTGGCGGGGTCCACAACCACACAAAGTCTCCTTTAGCGTACGAGACAGACTGGTGTCGGCTGTCATAGCGGTCTTTCGATAGGTGTTGCGATGCCACAGTACGAAGACGAGCAACACGCCTGGCTTCTTCGGCAAGACAAAGCGTCTTGGCAACATAGTACTCGCTGTGAAAGTCAAACGGTAGTATAGTGTCAATGCAGCTTAGCGGTGGACGTGCGTAAAGGAGATAAAAAGGACTGTTCTCGGTCGTCTCATGCTTTGCAGTATTATAAGCATAGGTGATGAAGGGGAGTACGTCATCCCAGTCTCTGTGATCTGAAGATACGTACATGGTCAGCATGTTAGTTAGAGTTGTGTTCGTACGTTCTACAAACCCATTTGTCTGAAGGTGATAAGGCGTTGAATGGCGGAACTGCGAACTGCAGAGACGAAGCAGTTCTTCTACAGCGTCGGCAACGAAGTGACTACCGCGATCGCTAATGATTACACGGGGGGCACCATGCCGAAGAATAACGAAGCGAAGCAAAAACGTTGCAACGGACGCAGCTGTTGAAGATGGTACGGCCTGCCGTTCCCGCGTAACGGGTCAGATGGTCGACACATACGATTACCCATCGGTTGTCGTTAGATGATCGGGGAAATGGGCCCAGAAGATCAATACCCCCTTGTTCAAATGGCAGGCGAGGCGGCGGCAGAGGTTGCAGTAGGCCTGGCGGAGCGGTCGTAGGGCGCTTGTAGCGTTGACATTGTTCGCAACTGGCGACATAGTGCTTGACTGTGTCCCGCATTCTTGGCCAGTAAAAACGCTCCTGTGTCCGGTTCAAAGTTCTGGTGAATCCAAGATGGCCAGAAGTCGCATCGTCGTGCATGGCTCTAAGTATGTCCGCTCGCAGACTCTGCGGCACCACCAGAAGGAAGCGTGCGCCTTTAGCCGAACAATTGGTCTTGTAAAGCAGGCCATCACGTACACAAAATCGACCGGTGGCTCCAGGACGCGATGCCGCTACAAATAGAGGTTCCAAACTAATATCATTTTCCTGCTCTGCCTTGAAAGTCATCGAGTTTGGGAATGTAGAAGAAATGAGAGCAAAACAGTCATCAAAATTGTCTTCGTCACACTCCGTCGTCGTCAGAGGAAGGCGGGAGAGACAGTCCGCATCTGCGGGGCGACGCCCAGACTTGTAGGAAATAACGAAGTCGTACTCTTGCATTTGAAGAGCCCAACGTGCCAGTCGTCCACTCGCGTCACGAAGTTTCACCAACCAGCATAACTCGTGGTGGTCGGTAACGATAGTGAACGGGCGTCCGTAGATATAGGGCCGAAATTTGTGGACAGCGAAAACAGCTGCCAAGCATTCTTGCTCGTTGACAGTGTAATTGCGTTCCGCCTTAGTCAAAGAGCGAGTAGCATAAGCCCCAATGTGTTCAGCTTCTTGATGACGTTGCACTAGTACGGCACCGATGCCGATACCACTGGCATCAGCGTGCACTTCCGTAGGTGAGGACGCATCGAAGTGACGCAATATGGGCCCTGACGTTAGTAGAAATTTTAGCTGGCGGAACGCGTCGTCGCAAGCCGATGTCCAGTTGAAAGGGACGGCTTTCTGGAGAAGACATGTTAGGGGGTACACCCCGTCGGCAAATCTTGGGACGAAGCGACGAAAATATGAACACAGGCCCAAGAAACTCCTCAACTCCAGCACTGACTTCGGTGCTTCGAAGGAGCTGACAGCCTCAATTTTCCGTGGATCTGGCCTCACGCCGTTTTTGTCGACCAGATGCCCAAGTACTAACGTTTCGGTTTCCACGAAACGACATTTCTTGGAATTCAGGATCAAGCCGGCTTTTTCGACACAATCCAGAACAAGACTGAGACTGCTATTATGCTCACTCAAAGTGCTGCCAAAAATCACCACATCATCGAGGTAGCACAAACAAATTTCCCATTTAAGTCCTCGGAGAATAGTGTCCATAAATAGTTCGATTGTTGCTGGCGCGTTGCAAAGGCCGAACGGCATAACGTTAAATTCATAAAGACCGTCTGGTGTCACGAAGGCCGTTTTCTCCTTATCGTCTGGGTGCATGGGTACCTGCCAATACCCGGATCGCAAATCCAGTGATAAAAAGTAGGCAGCGGAATGCAAACAATCAATGACATCATCAATTCTAGGAAGCGGATACACGTCCTTTTCCCTGACGGCGTTCAGTTTTCTGTAATCAACGCAGAACCGCCACGATCCATCCTTCTTCTTTACTAAGATTACTGGTGCTGCCCACGGACTAGAGGACTCTTGAACAACACTTTTCTGTAGCATGTCTTACACCTGTTCAGCGATAACTGTCATCTCCGCTGAAGAAACGCGGTAAGGCTTTTGTCGAATGGGGTGCGCAGAACCGGTGTCAATTCTGTGGTGGGCACGAGAACGCGGGAGTGAAGCCTGCTTGTCGCCTTGTGTGAAATCGAACACAGAAAGATGTGCCTTCAAATCTTGTGCGAGAGTGTGGCGCTCATGTGAGGGAAGCGCCTTGTTGATCATCCGTAGGATCTGCCCTTCAAAAGTGCTTCGGTGGGGATCGCTAGTATGAGACTGCTCCTCGTCGCTTAGTACTGTAACGGAGCTGTACGTAATCTCGTCAAATTCAGCGAGCTTCATACCACGCGGGAGAACAGCAGGGACGCAAGAACAATTGAAAGCCCACAAGTTTGAGGCGCCATTCACTACTCTCACGAGAGAGCGTGGCACAAGTACATCTTTCTTTGCGCAGCTCGACGTAAGTGGCTGGACTTGCGCGTCAAACGATGAAAGGTCGGCGGCAGCGACATTGACAGGGACACGTGACAGCGACCAAGGCGGTAGCAGCAAATCGTTCGAAACAACACAATAGTTTTTCTCTGGTAAAGATGTGTCGGCAAGGGTGGCGAGAAGCGCGCTATTCAAGGTAATTTCACCTGTGCCACAGTTAACGAAAGCACGACAATCCTGAAGAAAGTCAATCCCGAGAATAACATCATGAGTGCACCGCGGTAGCACGAGAAATTCTGTTTTAAGATCTTCCCCTCCGAATAAGACACTTGCAACACAAATACCAAGGGGAATAAGGCACTCTCCACTGACACCACCAAACGTCACACCATCATTCCGCGGGAACATAACTTTCCGACCAAGCCTCTCTTTGAAAGTCACACTCATGACGGAAACGGTAGCACTAGTATCCACTAATGTTGTTGCAGGTATGCTATCAATTAACACACGCACTTTGTTCTTCACCATCATAATAGGCAGATGAGTATTCCCCAGAGACGCAGACTGTCCGGCGACCTTACCTCCATCCGCCGCACCGGCTAGTTTCCCGACGGCGGTGGTGACGTAGCACGTCGACGTGGTGACGGTGAACGGCGTTGCCGACTGGTTGGGGGCGTCAGGCTGCGGTCTGAAGCTGGCGAGCCACTCCGTCTGCTATATTGACGGAAGGTATTCCGGGGTGGCGCGCCTGTGGTGCTTCCAGTATCAGGGTCTGTCGGCCAGCGGTCGTCATATCTGACTTGTTCAAAATTAGGCCAAGCTGGTGGTGGGCCATATGTTGTTGTCTGTCGACGCCGGCGACAAAAACGAGGAATGTGTCCTGACGCGCTACAGCTGTAACACACAGGCGATTCGCGACCGACGTTGTAAGCCTCGGGGTCAGCCCTTGGACGTTGCGAATAATAAACGCGATCTGCCGAGTGCCGATTCTGGTGGTAGCTCGACGAGTGCTCTGATCGTGCGGCATGTCGGCGGGAGAGGAACGTCGATGCTGTCGCAACTGATCGACTCAACAGTCTGCAACGCCTGGCATGGCAGACAATGCCGACACAGCAGATGCATGCTTTTGAGGTTGGTTGCAAGCGCAACCAAGCTGTTCGACATCCGCCCCTGTGGTGTGTCGTTCAAATTCTTCGCGGACAATTTGCCTTATAGTTGCCGCAAGGTCAAATTGACAATTGCAGTTGTCGTTATCGTCAACGCTTGCCACCGTTGTGACATTCGCTAACCTGCCGAACTTTGGCGTGATACGGCGCAGCTTCAAGGCCTCAAATGTGCGGCAGTGCTTGATAAAGTCGGCGACCAAGGCGAGACTCTCCTTTCCGAAAAAATAATTATAAACATCCTCGGCTACACCTTTGAGAAGATGTCCAACTTTGTCCTCTTCGGACATTCGAGGATTGACCGTTCTGCAAAGCTTCAGGATCGCCTCTATGTACGTAGTACACCTGGGACTCAGTATCACCTGGGACTTTAGCGCGCTGAAGCACTGACTGCTCCGCCCGCTTCTTTTTCGTCGTGGAATCGCCAAAGCACTCTGTGAGGTCCGTAACGAAGCTGTCCCACGTTGTAAAGGAATCTTCATGGTTCTCGAACCCGCTACCGCACTGTCTGTGAGGAACAGAACGACATTGTCGAGCTGAGCCATGGAGTTCCAGCCGTTGTACTTGCTCACACGCTTGTAGTGGGTGAGCCATTCCTCCACGTCCTCGCCGAATTTTCCTGAGAAAGGGCGGAGTTCCATCTGATGCATCCAGGTGCCGGTGGTTGTTCCCACTGGAGCAGCCAGAGAAGGCTGTTGGTCGCCGCTGTGGGACATCGGGATGTCAAGTGGTCTCGGAGGCAGTCGAGCGAGGCGTCGGCTTCGGCGTGGCACTTGCTGCAGCAGCTCCGTGGTCTTGGTCGAAATACCCAGCACTTCCACCACAAAACTGTTATGGTTAATGTTGAACCGGCTTTATTTAAAGGACGAGGTTTATGGTGAAGTAAAGATGGCGTCCAGAGGTTGCGCAAGCTAACGTCTTTCTCTTCTCCTTGCCCGGCTCATGCCGTAGTAATATGTTTCTTTTAATTCATCCAACTCCCCTGATGGGTCAGTATCTTCCGGAGTACCCAAGGTTCTATTTTAGGGCCTTTGCTTTTTTGCTTTATATTAACGATCTCCCGAACTCTGTTTCGGTAAAAATTCGGCTTTACGCAGACGACTGCGTTCTCTACGTCATTTTTACACCTAATGATCATAACACTCTGAATCAATCTTTTATCAATTTTTGTGAATGGTGCGAACTCAGGCAAATTACCTTTTAAAAAACAGTCATGTCCGTTCACTAGCATGCTAATTTTTTATTTTCAATGAATCCTATAAATCCACTTTTCTGCCGCGCGCATATGAATATATTTAGGCCTCCTTTTCACTCCAAGGTTATCCTGGTCAGAACATATTCTAACAACTTGCAGCAAAGCACTAAAAAAACTTAGTTACCTGACCAGAACCCTACGTGCTCCCCCGAAAGAAACAACTCATTACATACAAAACACTTGTAAGAACTATTCTTGAATATGCGGCTACCATATGGAACCTTTACAAAATTTTTGACAATCAGAAAATTGAATCTGTTCAGAAAAATGCTATTCGTCTCATATACTGCCGCTACGACAGAATGTTTTCACCGTCATCTCATCTGCATATGCTTGGTTTAACTCCTCTTTCCCACCGTCGTCACATTAATTCTCTGAAACTTCAGCACTCTCTATTTTACTCTCCATATTATACCTCCCCTAACACATCTGACCTGTGCACAGGCCCTAATCACGAGAAACAGCAATAACTTGAACTTATTAGTCTTTTTTGCTCGCACCAACACTTTTAAAGAAAGTTTCTTTCCTAGGACTATTGAACTCTGGAATGATCTGCGTGGTTCCATCCCTTGTTTAGAACATAAAGAATTTGGGGATGCTATTGAGTACTCCCTTTAACCATGTTTTCACATGTGCTTCTTTTTATTGTGATTTGTATTTGCCACATTGTATTCACCCACTCCTGCAATAGCCCTTCAGGGCTGCAGTATTTGTAAATAAAATAAAAATTATAAATGAAGTGCACCTGTTTTAACTTCATGAAATAAAGCCGTACAGCATACATTTTATTTTACTTTATTGCCGTTATTTCCATCCCGTTAAGGTTGAGAGTTGTATGATTTCAGTAGCTCAAAATGACCAACCGCATGTTTCTTCTCACATCTCTCAGGGCCTCGTTTGTCGCACCAGAAAGCAGAGAATAATTCACACCTTGTCCATGTCAACTGACTGTAAAGAACATCGGCTTTTCTGAAGTCGCCAACATCTGCTATATAGCGGTTACCCTTGTAGGCAACGAGTTGATTGTCTAATTTAGGCCTATATGAAAAAAACAATGATTTATCAGGTGTAGACGGATTTCTAGTTCTGTAATTAAGTGGAACTGACATGATGTCTCCGTGCGTGTATTCTGGAAAGTGTGGTAAATTCGGAGGATATCCTGGTACTTTGTCGAACTCACTTCGGTACTCTGAAATGTACAGAAAAACACGGCGAATCATTTAATATTTGGACATAATTACTTCATTTATCACCATGCAATATTAATACTTGTGATGAATGAATTAAAAATTATGCAGATCCAAGGTACGTGTTCGATTACATGCGAAGCCAAGTTATGGAGACGTGGTTTAATAAATGATACACAGCTAACGACAATGCTTATATCGACGTTCCCTTTCCTGCTATAAAAAGTTTAGTATGAAGGAATTTTATGTTTACCCGCGAAATGCATCCGTACTCTATATATGTGTAACTTTCAAGTGTATGCACCGGATCGCTCTCAAGAAATACGGAATTACAAACTCAAACTCTGGCTAATGCACAGAGACAGTCGTACACTCAGTGGCGCCACAGAGACAAATGAGAGGTATACTGCTTCTAAATAGAAGAATGGTAATAACGGTGTTTACACTGCAACGCACAACACGTAAACGCAACATTTATGGATTCTGTACCTTCTTGGCCACAGGTTGGAGTACCCATTCTGGATGTTTCATTAAAAATCGGTGCAGCCCCAGTGACACACACCGGATGAGTAAATCAAATGAAATCAATGAATAGCTTTGTGCATATATATATATATATATATATGTGTGTGACTGTTGTAGTAGGAATTCCGTGTACTTTAGAGATAACTGTGAGCCCTTATTATGAGTTGAGGTTTTATGTAGAAATCATAGTGAAATATCTCCATTCTGCAGGAGGGACCTGGAGCCGGCAGGCGCGCACACACACACACTTAATGGCTACAGAAATGAATGAAAATACATGATAACTATAAAAGGCAAATATAACTGACCCTACAATTAAGGGTGCTTTACAGATTTAGTTTTTGGCATGCATATTTCTTTGTTAAGCCTGTCAATATGCACGAGTTATACCAATCGTTTGGTGGTACTTCTCTCTCGGCGCACTATAACAAACTTTTGTATCTCCATAAATATATGGTACCACATATACGGCCAGCTTCAGGTAGTGAACAGGGAAGGGCAGGCGGCAAGTGCACGGGATTCCTGGAACGAGGAGGCCAGCCACAAAGTACGTGTCTTAAACCCATCGCCCGCTCACAATATACTTCGAAGATCATCATCTTCTTAATATAAAGGAAGTAAAGGAACACTGTCAAACGGATTATTATACAAACAATATTTCCCGTCTTTCATGAATTATGAATATGCAAATTAAAACAAGCATACACAACAAAAAAAGAAACAAAAGGAACACCAGTAGAAAAAAAAATACACCAAGAAACAAAAAGCAAGTGTTACACATTTGTAAAACGTGAAGGTGAAAGCGTGTCGCTGCACCAACAGGTAGTGGGCTAGTGCCGTCAGCGCCTTCGAAGAGGGAGGGGCAGTATGGGAACATTGGCATGATGAGCGGCATCGGAGCCAGTTGTGGAAGATAATGATGATGATCATGAATATAGTGTTTTGTGGCGCAAGGGCAAGTAAGGCCAACCAGCGCCAGGCCAGTGTTAATAGGCTGGAAGTAAAGCTTTGAATTACTAGAGGTGGTTGTGACGGGCCTGCAAAGGGGCCGAAAAAGCAGTCGCTGAAAAGTGCGTAATACCTATAGGTAATAAAATTATGGCAATAAATAATGAAGTGTGCTGCGGACACGAAAAATACATTATGAAGGATTGACGCCACACTGAAATATGTTAGGCACAAAAATTTTGAAAATACATTATTGCCTTACCAGATCCTTTAAAACGCCAGGAACTGCAGGCATGTGCTAAACAAAACTATTATCACAGCAGTATCTTCTACAGAGAGGATGCGCTACGAATTTGTTGTGATAGAAGCATGGAAGACCGCATTTTTCAAGAAACCCAGGACTGCTTTAGCGTTAAGAAGCGGTTGCTTACCAAGAAACAGTGGGACGAAGAGGGAACTGATAGAGTTATGTGTGAGGAAAATGTTTCTTCCTGTTTCAACTCATCGACACTCCAGGAGGACGTGGAGGACGGTGAGTCTCTCACCAAACCTACCAGAGGTTGGAGGCTCGTTACCAGCCAGTAGCAAATTGTGAGCGTGAGCACCATATGCGTGTCCTATACTCAGATGAAAGAATAGGGCATCAGTTCGTCGTGTTTTCGTATCGGAGGGCGAGAAACCTAACTTCTGCTTAACCAAGTGAAGTTTATTCATTTCAGCATCTCATGAGCATTGCCAGTGGCTTCGTAGTTCGTAGGAAAGGCTTCAGATCTGTGGCAGGGGCAACAGTGGAAAGATTATTATCTTGCGATTCTATTGATTTGGACATTTCATCGGCAAGCACACTATTCTCGATTCTTCTATGGCCAGTAACCCAGCATATTCTTACATGTCTATGAGATATGAGGTAGCTGGCTACCGGCATTGGTTGGCGCTCCCCAAAGCGTTGCTGCGTGCACCAATGGAATTGTGTAAGCACATTACTTGTGTATGTGACGTTAGTACAGTGAACTAGAATTAACAGCAGCAAGAAAGCAGCAAGAGAGCAACAAGGAAGCAGCAAGACAACGACGACAAAACCGATGAATACATCATCTAACGATCAAATTCATGTGAACAAACAGCACTGATGTGCAAGGTGGGTAAGAAACAGAAATCATATGCTCCCCGACAGCAAACTGTAGCAGAACCTGAAGCCCGTGTTCTTTAATGCCCATTCGGACGCCTGTTGTAATGCATTGATCGCTTTGGCCGAGCAGTGATGACGGTGCCATTGTAAAATTTGGTGCCACGAAGCTCGGTGTTTTATTAAGCCAACTGGTGCAACAAGAATGGCCGTCAAAGTCAGATGAGAGCTTCGGTAGGAGGGAGCAGGCGGCGCGTTGCTTTGGGGCGTTTGGAAAGCAACGCTCATGTGAAACTTGCTTTTTAATTGGTCTTTGAAATGGCGCGATATCCGCACGGTATTCAACTGCCGAGAAGCCGGGATCTTGTTCCGCGTGTCACCAGCTCGAAGGCAGGTAGCAAGCGAGAATAACTGACGATAGTCAGATTACGAAGCTTGAACGGCGATGCAACTAGCATCGCGGCATTACAAAGAAGATCATATTGCCATAAGGCCAAGTTAGTGTAGAAATTGATACACTGGGTCGGCACAATTTCTTGTCATAGTAATAATGCCATGCTGTGCGTCCATGCTCGCGTGACAGTAATTTATGGAACACTTGTGATGCATGTGAAGACACAATTCAGGATCATGTCATGCCTTGACATACCCCCAAGCCTTGATATGCATTCGTGGAAATAAAGCCTATTACGTTGGGGCAAATATGTTATAACCATTCATATCCAGAATAACCTTAAATAAAGAAATGCATGGCATGCCAGTTCAATCTTATATTATCATGCCTCTCATTTGGGCAATTGATATGACATGTACATGAAGTCATTCATGTCATGGCTTAATTGTCATTCATATCAGGCTGATTGTTCAAAAAGGTATATCTCATGGACATAACTTGTTACATATGGGGCAGAATCCTGTACATTTACCAAGCGGCTCGAGAACATGATTAGGACCACGCAAACAGCGACGGAATGAAAATTGTTGGGCCTAACCTTAGGGACAGGGAGAGAATGGTTTAGAGTTGAGAGCAAGGACCGATAGCCAATATGGTAGCTGACATTCAGAGAAAAAAAAAAGATGGAGCTGGGATGGGCATGTAATGCCTAGGGTAGGTTACTGGTGGAGCGTTATGGTTACGGAATGGGTGCCAAAAGAATAAGAAGTGCAGTCGAGGGCGGCAGAAAATTAGGTGGGGCGATGAAATTAGTAATTGTGCCGGCGCAAGTAGGAATCAGCTAGTGCAAGACATGACTAATCGGAGACCGGTGGTAGAGGCCTTCGTCCTGCAGTGGACATAGAAAATTGGCTGACGGTCATGATCTCTTGATATCGATAACATGAATAAAATAAGGTGACATGCATGGGATGACATACTCATGCATGTCGTGTCGATAAAGTGACGTCAAGAGACGATGTCATTCATGTGATGATATTTAGATTATTTCATTCATATCAGGTCATGCACGCATATCCTGGCATTAATATGTAGGTATCATCATCATCAACATTATCAT
Source organism: Dermacentor silvarum (assembly GCF_013339745.2). Lineage (NCBI taxonomy): Eukaryota > Metazoa > Arthropoda > Arachnida > Ixodida > Ixodidae > Dermacentor > Dermacentor silvarum. Next base: position 152,642,943 of record NC_051158.1, on the reverse strand, counting down.
CAGCCTATATTTATGTCCACTGCAGGATGAAGGCCTCTCCCTGTGATCCCCAAGTACCCCTGTCTTGCGCTAGCATATTCCAACTTGCGCCTGCAAATTTCCTAACTTCATCATCCCACCTGGTTTTTTGCCATCCTCGACTGCGCTTCCCTTCTCATGGTATCCATTCTTAAACCCTAATGGTCCACCGGTTATCCATGCTACGCATTACATGGCCTGCCCAGCTCCATTTCTTCCGCTTAATGTCAACTAGAATATCAGCTATCCTCGTTTGTTCTCTGATCCACACCGCTCTCTTCCAGTCTCTTAATGTTCTTAATATATCAAGTTAAATAAATGACCATGAAGCCATAATGGCTGTCAGCCAATTTATATCATGACATGCACGTGATGTCATATGACCTTACCTGCTCGTACATGTCTTGTAATGCATGCCATAACACGTGTGTAATTTTTGTCATTGCTTTCATATCGTGTCATCTTTGTTAGGTGATTTGTGTACGTGATATATATTGAATTCAAAATATAACCATAATGACATCAATTCAGATAGTTCAAATATAATTTTACATATATATCTCATTCCATATTTCACATATCACATTACATATATGCCATGATAAACATGCGATGTCATTCATCTCATCACATGCATGTCATGTTGTATCATCCATATCAGAGCATGCATGCATGCATGTCATGCATGTTGTGATATATATCAAGTTAAATGAACTATCACGACGATGATGGCACCACGTTATTCATACCAATTATGTCCTGCCAAGACAAATATATCATCACTATAATGCCATGACAGATCATTATGTCATTCATGCTACGTATGCATTCATGTTGTGCCCCTTTCCCCCCCATGCCAATGTTGATTTATACACAGTGCAAGAAACGACATCGAAGGAATCACCCTACTCAGAGAAGGTAAAACTGTACCTTCCACAGTGCAACTGAAACATGAATAGCGGCGACGTCCTGAACTGAAGTATACGACAGAGAGATATCGTTGTCAAAATCAAAACTAATATCATCATCAGTTACGTTTGAGCAGTATGGCCGCTTAAGGAACGGCTGGTGCGTAAGTCGAGCTTCTTGCTCATTCGTTATAGGTGTTTTGTTACCGCTGTCGGGGTGGTATTCTTGCGTACGGTACTCTCACGTGACTACAGATATCTTTATTACGCTGCTAGATGACCGAGAGGCTTCAACTGGCAAAATAAAAACGCTTCAGACAAGTAAGCGTACACTGTTTATTGTAAATGGTGAATAAAGCAGTACATGCCCACAATTTTCGTACAGGACAGGTGGAATCAGTGCTCTCAATCACAGAGTTTGCAACATCAGGAAACATACATTACCATCTATATAATGGAATGGAAAGCTGAAATTGAGCAAATTTTCGTCATCGTGTTCATCGTGCTGCTTAAAACTGGGAGAATGTGGCTTCAGGCAACTAAAAGTCTGCCGCCTATACCCATACCGCCGTTGCATACAGTGCTGGTTGCTGAGTTAGGCAATATACTTATATTGCCTGTGTTGGAAGATTTTAGAGATAAAAAAACTAATATAAAAAGTGCTCGACAAAGATTTAATACCAGCAACTCAAGCTCGAGATGCGAAGTTTCAGTCTTTTCATACCACATTCGCGAGAGGCATGTAGCATTGGAAAACTAAACAAGGAAACGTTATGATAAATTTTCCTACATATTGTGTGCCATTGATATTTCTACAGCACATTTATTGTTGAGGTGTGGCAGTAAAGGCTTTGACACGAGTGGGGTACTTATGGGAAAGCAAGGAACTTTATGGAAACAACAGTGCTTACAAGGACTTGACACAATTGTGTGAATAAATCAGTACACTAAACTTAGAAGCAATCTACATTAATGCTCGCAGATCCTTGTAAAACGCAAACGACTGTTTGATGTTGAAAAAAAAATCCTGGTTTATATATTCAAACAAGGCAAACATGCTGCAAGGAGATGAACACTTCGATTGAGTGACAGAAGTGACCAAGGGAAGCCCCAATCTTGAGCCAACGTTTCAGCATGCAAATATGTTTCTGAAGGCCGTGATAAAAGCAACTGCCCACGCTGGGCCTACCTGTGCTCATGCACTGCTGATAGGCTGAATGTTATGCCAAAGTTAATCCGAGTATATATAAAACAGCTTTTTGGGAACACACTGTGCTTTGTGGCGATCTGTTTGAAGTGAAAGAAGAAATGGTTTTGGTGATTTGGCTTGTTTGTGAAGTGTAAAAGTAGGCCTGTTGTGTGAACTTGCCTTTTCTATCATGTATGCAGTGCTAGCCTTGTTATTCATTCTGTGATAACTGTTCATGAACCATGTAGGAATGAGTGCCAGAGATTCAGTCGCCATGAAGTGTCATTCCCTGAATATCGCAATGAGCGCTTTTGAACGCTTGAAAATTATTTGCATTTTGCTGTAACAAGTAATTTTTTTCTCAGGAAGCAGGTGATACTTGGTTGTATTGTCCGCCAACCTGATTTGCAAAGATCAGATAACAGAGTTAGTGCATCAGCGGCATGGAGCACGCTACCTTGTTTCTGCTGTGGTCATGGTTGTAATGACGAAACAGAAACCAGTTGGGGCTGAACACGTTACTTCTCCGTTTGTTATAATGCGGCCTTCAAAGAAAGCAAGAGTGTATGTCAAGATTTAAAATTCACGCTGGGTATAGTACAAAAGTGTAGACTGCTGCTCTCCTGATATGGCTCGCACCCCTATATCTGGTAAATCTCAAACATATCATGGCGAGGGGCGAACTTCAACTGAGCCTGTTGTTATTATGATGACTATTGAGATTATTATGGCTTAATATCGGCAGCTTGCAGAGCAATATTGTCCGTGTTATTCGTCTTCCTGAAAATGGAAATAATAGAGACCTCACAAGCATGCACATACAAAAAAGAAGTGAAACAAAGGTTAGTTCAATCAACGAACAAAAACGGTTTTACTTGAAGTGTTCAAAAACATACCCTTGTAAGGATTATGGGCCTTCTTGTTACTTCCAGTGGTGAAACACTCGCTCTTGACTTGTACGTCCAGAGACAATAGAGTTCCAAGGGAGTGAAAAAATACGCGTATAAGCAGCGTCTTGGAGGCTGGATCCGAAAGTAAAAATTATTGAGCAATTCCGCTCTATGAAGGTGGATGAACAGCGAAGCTGTTCATCACATGACACAGAGGTGACACAGAATTTTGAAAGAAGGTACGAACATATTTATTGTCCTGATCGGTGGTCATCGTGAAGTACGAATACACATTCACGTATCACCCCTGGTATTAAATCTGTCCATGACGTAAGACGGACGTACCACGTTAAGCAATAGCTTATACCTTCGTAAATGCAGCCTCCCCATTACGATGACAGAAGAGAAGTGAAATTCTACGCTGGAATGATGAGCGGCAACAGAGCCAGCTATAGAATAAGACGACGACGACATCGAACGCGTAAGCAGTGGCACGAGCGCGTTCTCACGGTTGCGCGGAAGGGCGCCAACCTTTTCCCCTTGGTGGTCTTATCAGACGCACACTACGTCGCGCACTTCTTCATACATTCAGAGACACATCGCAAGGTAGATATACCTGGTAGCGAAGCTTCCATAGAAGCTCATACGTTCAAAACATGGCGGTTCATCGGCAGTTCATGGGGCTTAGCGCCATCTGTATGAGGAGGGAACACTTCCGGCGGAAGAAAAAATAATGTGAAGTCATATCCGTTAAAACAGAAGTGATGTCGTTTTGTTCTCAAAGGCGCTAAATTTGTTTTCGGATGCCTGCCGTTACAGCTGTATATTCAAATGCCCCGCCATACGACTTGATGGGCGTTCCGAGCTTTCAGCGCGGAAAGCGATGCAGGAAAAGGTCAGCTGTACGGGTGTCAAAATCGCATCGCTGCACAGAACATACTTTCTTTGGAGGCCGACGAACGCTTTGGGCGTAGAGTGCTCGTCCTTTCGCCGGGCGCCAAGCCCGTCGCGCTGTCGCACGAAAACAACTAAATTAAACAAGTTATCTGGCGGTCGCAACGTACTGCTTTGGACTGAACAGGTTAAGAAACAATGAACTACCCGCGTCACCAAATTTAGACAAACGTCGGCAAGCAAAACCACACGACATGTGAGGGGGGCGTATTGTAACAGGTGAATGAGCGCGCCTTTCTGCACACTTCAAGAGCTGGATTACATTGCTAGTGATAGCGGCGTCAACGCCCGCCGCTATCGGTGGGCGCTGTTACGGTGGGCGCTGAAAAAATGTAATTATTGATAATGATCAAGTAAAACAGAACTATCTATTCTTTTCTCGCCACGCGTATATAAAATTGATTAGGAACTTTATTTCCGTTGAATGAATCTATCTATCTCTTTATTTATAAAACGCTTTTTTCTTTCCCAGTGTATGTTCCCCCCAAACATCATCATCATCAGCCTATATTTTATGTCCACTGCAGGACGAAGGCCTCTCCCTGCGATCTCCAATTACCCCTGTCTTGCGCTAGCGTACTCCAACCTGCGCCTGCGAATTTCCTAACTTCATCATCCCACCTGGTTTTCTGCCGTCCTCGACTGCGCTTCCCTTCTCTTGGTATCAATTCTGTTACCCTAATGGTCCACCGGTTATCCATTCTACGCATTACATGGCCTGCCCAGCTCCATTTCTTCCGCTTAATCTCAACTACAACATCGGCTATCCCAGTTTGTTCTCTGATCCACACCGCTCTCTTCCTGTCTCTTAACGTTACTCCTAAGATTTTTCGTTCCATCGCTCTTTGTGCGGTCCTTAACTTGTTCTCGAGCTTCTTTGTTAACCTCCAAGTTTCTGCCCCATATGTTAGCACTGGTAGAATGCAATGATTGTACACTTTTCTTTTCAACGACAGTGGTAAGCTCCCAGTCAGGATTTGGCAATGCCTGCCGTATGCACCCCAACCCAATTTTATTCTTCTGTAAATTTCTTTCTAATGATCAGGGTCCCCTTTGAGTAATTGACCTAGATAAACGTACTCCTTTACAGACTCTAGAGGATGACTAGCGATCTTGAATTCTTGTTCTCTTGCCAGGCTATTGAACAATATCTTTGTCTTCTGCATATTCATCTTCAACCCAATTGTTATACTTTCTCGATTAAGGTCCTCAATCATTTGTTGTAATTCGTCTCCATTGTTGCTGAATAGGACAATGTCATCTGCAAACCGAAGGTGGCTGAGATATTTGCCGTTGATCTTCACTCCTAAGTCTTCCCAGTATAAGAGCTTGAATACTTCTTCTAAGCATGCAGTAAATAGCATTGGAGAGCTTGTGTCGCCTTGCCTGACCCCTTTCTTGATAGGTAACTTTCTACTTTTCTTGTGGAGAACCAAGGTAGCTGTGGAATCCTTGTAGATATTTGCTAAGATATTCACGTATGCCTCCTGTACTCCTTGATTACGCAATGCCTCTATGACGGCTGGTATCTCTACTGAATCAAATGCCTTTTCATAATCTATGAAAGCCATATAGAGAGGTTGATTGTACTCCGCAGATTTCTCCATTACCTGATTGATGACATGGATATGGTCCATCGTAGAATATTCCTTCCTGAAGCCAGCCTGTTCTCTTGGTTGGCTGAAGTCAAGTGTTGTCCTGATTCTAATGGAAATTATCTTGGTGAATATTTTATACAATACTGAAAGCAAGCTAATGGGTCTGTAATTCTTCAATTTTTTAATGTCTCCCTTCTTATGGATAAATATAATGTTGGCGTTCTTCCAGCTCTCTGGTACACATGAAGTTGTGAGGCATTGCGTATAAAGGGCCGCAATCTTTTCAAGCATGATATCTCCTCCATCTTTGATTGAATCTACTGTTATTCCATCTTCTCCAGCAGCTTTTCCCCTGGTCATGTCTTTCAAGGCCCTTCTAACTTCATCGCTAGTTATAGAAGGAGCCTCTGTATCCGGTTCATCACTATTTCGAATGAAAGTAGCTTGGCTGTTTTGGGAACTGTACAGGTCAGTATAGAATTCTTCCGCTGCTTTTACTATGTCATCGAAATTGCTGATAATATTACCATGTTTATCTTTCAGTGCATACATCTTGCCTTGTCCTATGCCAAGCTTTCTGCTTACTGATATTATGCTGCGTCCATATTTTAGGGCTTCGTCAATCTTTCCCACGTTACAATTTAGAATATCCCTTATTTTCTTCTTGTTGATCAGTTTTGACAGTTCAGCGAATTCTATCTGATCTCTTGAGTTGGAAACTTTCATGTTTTGTCGTTTCTGTATTAGGCCCTTTGTTTCTTGGGAGAGCTTCCCTGCTGGTTGCCCGCAAACATAGTCGCGCTTCAATCGCTCCTCCCATAACCACCCTTGCCGATGTCGGTGACACTACGTTCTGAACCGCTTTTCGCCCGAAGCTTCGCGACCTATGTGAATCGACCTTGCACATCGTTTTAGACACAGATGGCCGTTAAACCGAGCTCGGACGCGAGCGGCGATGTGCGTTTTCTTTTGTTGTTGGCTCTTTTATGCTCACTTTTAGGGGAGAGCTTCAGGGGAGAGTTTTTCCGCGCGGACGCCATAAAATGCCCGTGCCTTGCCATAGACAGCTTGGTCGTAAAATGTCCAAAATTACTGTGGTAGAATCGTGGGTATGTTACAGATTAATTATCTACTAAGAACAGTGCACACAATGTTCCATGGCAAAAAAAGCACAACACTGTTTTGCGAGTTCAATTTACATTGGAGTCATTTGTGTGCTGTGCTTAGTGAAGCCTCGATTAGAAGACAAATGCTTTTGTCAGATACTAGAAACAAAGACAGTAATTTTATTTTGTCTCAAATGCAATTACTTTAAACGTATCACAGGAAGTACATTTGCCACTAATGTCCAGTTATTTATAGAGGTGGAATAGTTATGTATAAGTTAACCAAAACTATTCATCATTTAAGCTGTACTTCATGTTGGGGATTTTGGCAACATGGAAGATGACAAGATTCTCGTTTGTATTGCCGTAGAATACCAACGAACATATAGTTATTATTTTCCTCTTTGATGAGATAATTACCGGAATATGTTTTTTTTCGCCTCGCAGGCAAGGAAACTTAAAGTTGAAAATGCTAATCAGTGCTTTTTAACACGAAAGTGTTTTATGCCGGGGTCCACCAAGACTTCACTGACGTATTTCCGTCACGGATATGACGTTCTTACAATGTACACGAACATAATACAAAGAAAGAAACCAGAAGAAAAAGTTCCACAAACATGCAAAATTTGGAAATCGAACCCACGACCTCTCGGTCCGCGACGATAGATCGCCGAGCGTTTAACCCATTGCGCCACAAACGCATTTGCAGAGAGCTACACAGACGCGCCTTATATATCTAACACTCCTCCGTGTACCAGCGCTCTTGCTCGGGGCGGTGCCGCCGCCTACGAGCAGAAAAGAGAAGTACTGCATTATGACACTAACGCGCACCGACAGTGAACGCTTCGGTGGTCTCAGCACTACGACGCCTCGATGCCAGCATTCGAAGGGACGCTGGAATCAAGAAGCACTACCAACGCCACCTAGGTGGCGTTCACCGTACTCAGCACAGCGGAGCGTGGCCTCCGCAATTAGCTCTGAAAATGTTTCTGAAGTTGATCGCGGAGGCTGCAATTACGACGCGCTGTACGCGCTGATTTGACTCGGTGACGATTCAGTTACGTGCTTTGTCTTGCGCGTTGTATTAGTGTGTCAGTTACGTGCTTCGTCTTTCGCGTTGTGCTAGCGTGTGCAGCGTAGTGCAGCTTCCATATGCACGACGGTTGCTCATGGTCATCGACGTTGGTAGTCGTGATGGAGGAGACGTGCCACCAGGCGTCAGCGTGGGTGCATCAACGCCTAAGGGCACTTTAGCCACAAAACACCAGTAGACATTATATATCAATGTGCAATAAACATTACACTACTTCTGTGAAGACACGTTTCACTTTCGTGTTCTATACCGATTCCTATATAAGAGGGATCAACCACATTTTTTTACTCACCGGTGCGCACGCCCACAGGCTCCCCGGTTTACCCGATTTCGTGGTTATTCTCCAAACCGATTGTGCTTGGTTCTAGCGATGAATTTTCGAGCTAGCTAGCACATTTTTCCAGCCCACACATCGTCACATGGTCACACGCGGCGGATCACTAACGATGGAAGTTGTGCAGGTGTTATGTCAGTAAACCGCGCAGCATCTTTAAGCACTCAACGTCTTTAAGCACTTATTCGGCCGTCACGCATCGCCCGGATGCCATCTGACCTTGCTGAGGAGGCCATGAACTAGCTCCCCACTCTGACGAATAAGTTATCTCTCTCACTTTTTAAGTACTTTCGATTCTTCGCTGCTATCAAAATTGAAACGCGTAAACTGGCTGAGATAGTATTGCTATCAAAAGAAAACTGCTTTGAAACGTGGGATAACGTGCAGCGCATGCAAGTGCGGCCGTACAATATAATGTGTGACGTTATACCTGCCAATAAATTGTATGCGCTTTGTGAATAAAGGCGTTCCTGCTTTGTGGCCACTAGGCCATATCAACTGGTGACGAGAATGCTTAAACGCCGTAGATAAATGCGGCGAAAGAACCGGACGGCAGAATAGTAGGCGCATTTTGGTGACGGAAAAAAACTGTGGCTCCAATCTACGGCTGTGAAGGTGGTTGGACAGCCAAGCTGTAAACGACATCCACAACGATTACCCATTGTGACGTCACTAGAATTTACACACGGTGTTCTACCAAGAGTGAAACCACGGACAAGTGAGATGTACTTAACTACTCGCCATTACTTCACAAAGACATTACATTGACGCTGTTCTTCTGGCGTCCTTAAGTTCCGTGGTCTACCCATTGTAGCCTGGAATGAACTGAATGAGTTGCTAGACCTTGGTGACGTCACTACGTGCTTTCTATGCTGTTGTGTACTTTTCCACTCAGAGTAGCTTACGCAACCGTAGTCTTTACCTGGAAACACACGCGGGAGAAGGAACGCTGTAAACGACATCCACAACCATTACCCATTGTGACGTTGCTTCAATTCACACACGTGGCTCTACAAAGAGTGAAACCAAAGACACTCGTTTCACGAGGGTTTTGAATTCAATGAGCGGAACTTCATGCTGCAGAGCAACGGAGTGCAACCCGAGCGGAGAACGACATTCAACGCCTCAGGCAACGGGTCCTGTGAGGCAGACCGGCAAGGCGCAACGTTGCACAACCAACGACCACAACGGGAACTGCACAATGTTGACGCTACGGTTCCTACTCACGGACAGAAATGTCGCGCTTAGGCAAGATAGTCGAGTTTGATCCTAAGTTACAGAATTTTGAATCTTACTTAGAGCCATTTGAATTCTTTGTGCAAGCGACTGACATAAAGGAGGAAAAAAAGCTACCGGTGTTCTTGACGGTAATAGGAGCCGAAGCTTATGAAATCGAAGAAAGTTGTAGTGCCAGCTTTCCCAAGCGAGGCAAGATACGTTGAAGCCAAGCGTTTGCTAAAAGAACACTACACTCTAAGAAGCTCGGTGATTGCTGAGCGTTGTAGATTTAACAAGCCGACGCAGCACCAAGGTGAAAGCGTAGAAAATTTTATAGTGGAGGTAAAACACATTACAAGAAAATGTAACTATGGCGACTTCCTACAGGAGGCTCTCCAATACAGGCTTGTGGCAGGGGTGCAGAATTAGGAGATCCAGCGCGCTTTGTACGCGGAATTGCAGCTGACCTTTGAAAGGGCCTGCAAGGTTGCCTTAGACCGATAAATGGCGGCAAGAGAGGCAGCGCTTATGAAAGGAAGGAACAAGGAGGCTTTGTTAAATGCAGTTAGGAGCCATTCGAAGAAATGAACTAAAAAGGCGCAAATGAGCCACGTCATTCAGAAAGAGCAATCTGAAAGATGCGGCAGAGGTCATTCTTCAAGCGTATTCTGGTACAAAAACTTTCTGTGCCGTAAAGGTGCGGCCACGCTAGCGGCAAAAAACGCGCGCGTGAGAGCCTTGCCGCGCGGCCACCGGGACAAGCGCGTCTCGCCGCGCGGCAGAGCGATAAGATCTCCCGCGCTCTCCGAACGCACGAGCACCGCGAGCGCTCGTTGTTTCATGCGAGAGACGACGATCGTCGATTGAAAACACGGCGCGGACCTGTGGTATTCCGGTTGTGATGGCTCCGTGACGTCACCCTCGTCGCTCATGATTGGTTCTTCATCTAGCGGCACGCGGCATTTGCCGCAGAAATGGGTCTCGAACCCATTTTGCGCGGCACGCCGCAAAACACCCGATTCCTGCCGCTTTTGCCGCGCGCGGCATGACGCGTTGCCGCGCGTTTTTGACGCTTGTTTTTGCCGCTAGCGTGGCCGTACCCTAACTATTCAAAAGTAGGACATTTGAGAAAAAATGTGCACAGCAGCGCATTCAAAGAGAGCAAAGGCAGTGTAATGTCCTGATGAGGATTCCAAGCGCGAAGTGTTATTTTGTAAATATGACACACTCGTCTTTTGATGCCAACATTCAGGAGGAAGATAAACAGCTTAACATGTTAATTGACAAAGGAGCGGCTGTGAGTGTCGTACCAGATCACATATGCTATTCACATTTTGCCCATATCGCATGTTATCCCACCAGAGTAAAACTTCACACGCACACAGGAGAACAAATGATACCTAAAGGACCGTGTGAAGTATCGGTAGTGTACAAAGATCAGAGCATGATGCTGCGAGTAGAAGTAGTTAAAGATAACGGACGGAAAAAACTAGTACTGCTTGGGCGGAACTGGCTTGAACGTCTTAAGCTAGGCTGGAGCGAGATTGGTCAGATAAGAGCAGAGGACAGAGCTGTGTATTTGCAGAAAAAGTACCCTGCAGTGTTTTCTCAAAAACAAGACACCGTGAAAAATTTTCATGCAAAAATAGCCCTGAATGCAACCGCTGTGCCAGTATTTTGTAGTGCCAGGTCTGTTCCATTTGAACTTAAAGGGAAAGTGGAAAAACAACTTCGTGATATGGAGGAAACAGGCATGCTACGACAAGTACCGCATAGCACCTGGGCAACCCCGGCTCTGGTGGTGCCAAAGAAAGACGGCAAGTGAGATGTCTTGAGGCGCTGCGGAGACTACGAAGTTACATTTATTCCAGTGTACAAAACAGACCGTTACCCGTTACTCAGTACAGTATACCTGTACTCAACAATTACAGGTGGTAAAGTGTTCTTTGTTCTTTACTTGTCCGGCAGCATATCAGAATGTACCAGTGGCATAGCCAGGGGAGAAGGGGGGCTGACCAGGCTTCAGCCCCCCCCCCCCCCCCCCCCCGCAGTTTTTACGTGCTGTCATGCACCGTTCACCAAAACAACCACCGGTGCCGGGAAGCATTCTGGAGTTTGTTTACAATGTCTTTTTCACGCTCGAGCATACATTTCGGCGTGAACATTGCGAAATCGGGATGGATTTCGTGAAACGCCCATGCTCCTGGAGTCACATAACGCAGGGAGCCCCATCAGAGCACAAAGTTTAAAGGGCTTTTCGATGGCGAGTGGGTGCGTCGCGGAATGTCGCGGCGGCCGCAGCATCTGTGGAGCATAGAGTTTCTAAATAAAAAAACCTAGAGGGAAAGGTGGCGCTAGTGTCTGCGGGGGTTCTCCTGGACGTCGCCTCAACCTACATGGGAATGATGGGAAGTACAGGCTTCGGATTGACTTCTGTCTTGAAACTGGTGGCGTTTGCATGCGGCGCAGTAAACGAAGCTGTATTAAAATATTTTCGTGCAAAAATTAATTTTATTGATGTTGTGTTTTATATAATGCATAATACATTGAATAAAGTTTGTATGACTTTAAGATTGAAGCATGGTTTACCACCAGGGTATGCATCGTTCTGCCTGATTTAGCGCCATTGAATAATTATTTATTTACTTTCACAACAGCAATAACAACCGTACATGTGCTTATATAAAAATACTCATCAAATATTTGTGGGAATAAAAATTTTGTATTATGAGAAAAGTGTTGCGCCTTTGAGAGAAATGTTACAAGTGTCGTCTGCTACGACGCCTACTCGCTGCGAACGCGAGGAAAGTGAACTTTTCTCGCAGACGCACTTGCGTCTGCGCAGACGCACTTGCGAACTCTCTCGCTCTTTCGAAAGGCTGCATCGGCTGTCACAATTGATGAACGTCTTCGAGTACTTTTAAACACATCTGCTGCAGTGCTATCTTGGACGCTTGTGGCCTCTTACGAGCATACTTCACTATATTTTATGTTGACGCACCGCTTCTTCTGAAGTGCGCGCCAGCAACTGTTATGTCGTGGCTTTGCGCTTAACCGTTTTGCGACAGCAGACTACAGCCAGGAAGCAGCAACCTTTCCTACCACAAGTAAGTTTGTGTTCTCAAATGTCCTGAAACAACCATTTCAATGAACACATAAACGAGTAATGTGCAATGAAGCCCTCAATCAAATTTGATTGTCAAGCCAGTAGAAGAGCAACTATGTAGCAAACAAAATGCTTTATGCACGCAGTGAGCAGTCGCTTTCTCGTCCGGGCTTCGTCAACACGCCGCGACACAAGCACCGTTCCAGCCGCTAGCTCAGCACGCTGTCGCCATAGAATAAAGAACCCTATCGCTACTTCGAGCGACCAAACAAATACAGAGAGCTCGAGAGTTTTGCGCCGCACTGCCCCACTGTGGATTGTAGCAACTGCGCTTGGAACAAAACTAGCGAAACCAAAACTGACAAAAAAATACCTGTAGACTAGTTCGCCAGTCAACAGAATACCAATCCGTAGCCTGTACTTCCCATCATTCCCATGATAGTTGAACGATCGCAGCGCCACATTGCCCTCTAGCTATAGTAATATGAAACTCTATGCTGTGGAGCGCTTGGATTTAAATGCCGAAACTTTGTGGGTATAAAGTTCTCATGAATTCTTGACGCGAAACGTGCACTGACATTTCCAAAGGCATGCTTAAGATTTTCAATTCAAATTTTTATTTAATTTTTTCGCTTTAATGTTCTTAATAACTTGGACCAACATGCGCCCACTGGAACCCTCGGGTCCAAGCCGTTCCAGAAATGGAAGCACGCGCTCGAAGTCTTCCACACGCACGAAAATACCATAAAATAAATATCACGGTGACTGTCAGCTGGCAGCTGATAATTTCTTCAAACATTTCCAGGAAGCGTCGAATGTGATCGATCAGCTGAACCAGGGCAGGCAAAGTAAAATAAATAAAACCAGAAGAATGTTACCGGCCTATTATTGAGACAGCTCTTTTTTGCGGGCCACCGGTTTGGCTTTCCGTGGCCATAGGGGCAATGATCCAATGGATTTAGGAAAAGCCCCCGCTGAATATACTGGTATTATCAGAACGCTTCTTCGCATGCGAGCAGACACAGATCTGAAGAACCATTTCGAAAGTTGCCGCAGTTATGCCTCGTATTTAAACCCGACATGTACAAAACCAAATTATATATATTTGTCGTAAAATTATCAAAGAAAGCCTAGTTGCAATAGTTAACGCTGCATGCGGCTTCTCCGTACTTGCTGACGAAACGACGGATATAGCTGGAATCGAACAGCTTTCTGTTTGTGCAAGGCACCTAAACAAGGATACCAGCGACCCTGAAGAAGCGTTTTTTAGGTTTTGGTGCCAATTCAGGAATAAAATGGCAGGGCCCTGACCGACACCATTATGCGATTTCTGCTATACCTTGGAATATACATGCATCACCTTCGTGGCCAAGGTTATGATGGTGCCGTAGAATACCAACCGTGGTACCGTAACGTGTAAAGCGAATGGAGTGCAAGCTGCCATTCGCCAGAAATATGCAGCCGCACTATGCACACATTGCACCAGCGACTCCCTCAGCCTAGTTCTCTGTGCGGCGTGCTCCATCACAGATATCCGAAACTGTTTTAGAACGCTGAAGACAACACTACACTTTTTCCGCAAATCTCCTAACAGCTCACACCTTTTACGCAAAATGTTAATTTGAATGTGTCTTGAGTCCACCAGGCAGCGACTTTTGGGATTATGTGAAACGTGCTCGGGGGAAAAACATGATGCAGTTCTTTAATTTGTTACTCTGTTTGAACCGGTGATAGCGGCTCTAGAGGGGATAAAATTAAATGGCAGTGGCGAAAGTCCAGTTCAAACGAATAGTCTAGCTTTGGCACTTTTGTGACCGGCGTTCCGTGTGAGCCTGCATTCGGAGGAGCATGTGTTAGCGGTGACTCTGCGTCTGCCAAATAACCTGCCGACCAGGAACATAGACATGAGCGCCGCCATTGACGACACAGATGTGGTACAGCAGGCGATCGAAAATGACCGCAAGAATGCGGCTGCTTCATTCTCAAGATATTTGCACAAGTACAGAAACTGGCAAGAAAACTGGATGTTGAAATCACCAGCCGATGAACCGGTGTCCGAGAGCAGGATCACGGGAGCGTTGCATCAGAAAATGCTGAGGAATATTTTCGCAGAACTGTGTTGACTCCATTCATTGACCACATATTAGCACAGTTACACCAACGCTTCAAAAAGCACAGGACAATCTCAAAGGACTTTTCTATAAATGTACCATCCGGATTACTACCAAGCTGTATCTTCGCATCTGTATATTCCACTGTATCTTCGTATTTCTAATGTATATTGTGCAGAACTCCTGTTTTTTATATGTACTCTCTGTTGCAACTATAATTTCCGTGCAATTACTCACAATACACGAACAGTTACAGGTGCTTCTGCGCAATACATTGGAACGAAGGACAGCGTCACTGAGGTTTTTCTCGGGCCGTTACTTATGTACAAACATGTAAACAAGGTTATTGAACGCCAAAGATTCATCAAAATATTTGACCTCAACGTGTTAATTTCACGGCCTTTACATTTTTTATATCAGGTGCATGCACTGCTTTGCTGGTTTCGAACGGATATAGTTCTAAAGTTCGCATGATATTTTATTTACTTAATAATTAGGCGAAAAACGTAGAAGCATTGATGTCAGTTATTTCTGCCGCAATTTTGGGACACACGAATATAGTATTTTATGAAAAACTACATATTTTACTTGTCCTGACAGTGCGTAGCGCCCAAGAATGCCATTGCAGCATCTAATATACAATGTCATTGGCAATGGCAATGCAGTACATACTCATGTATTTCATCCCCCGAAAAATTCAATAAGGAGAGGCCGCGCTGAAACGTGAGCCGCCCCCCCCCCCCAAAAAAAAAAAAATTACGGCTACGCCACTGGCATGTACCGCTGAGTCCCCAGTAACGACCAATTTTTACTCTGAACACCAGTATAGGTTTGTTCCAGTTTCAGCGCCTTCCCTGTGGTGTGGCTAGTGCACCCGCAATATTTCAGTCCATGATGGACGAAGTACTGAAAGGCATTCCGTATGTTGGGTGCTATATCGATTAGGTGATCCTGGCAGGGATGACACAGCTACCTGCCAAAAGACGGTGGAGCGGGTCCTTGAAACGCTACGTGAGTATACCATCACGTTGAACGCCGACAAATGCCGTTTCTTTCAAGAATCGGTGACTAACTTGGGTCACACGGTGACTGCTGAAGGGATTTATCCCATGGAAATGAAGATCAGGGCGATTGTTGATGCACCAGAGCCCACCAACAAGAACAGAACTGAAAGCATATTTGGGTATGCTAAATTGTTTTACTCAAAAGTCCTGAAAAACTGTGTATCCGTTATTGAGCCACTGTATCCGGTCTTAAGGAAAGATAAAAAGTTTTCGTGGACGAAGGAATGCAGCGATGCTTTCGAAGTACAAAAAAAGTACTTTTAGTAGTAAAATCCTCACGTTCTACGACGTTGACATACCAATAGGAGAGCTTTGTGACGCGTCGTCATACGGCATAGGCGCAAGAATGTCTCATGAAACTGCTGATGGAGAAGAAAGGCCTATCGCGTTTGCTTCGTGAACTCTCAGCGCAGCGGAAAAAAATTAGTCGCAATCTTTTTGAGGGTGAACACGGGAACGCGTGGCCTTCTGAGCTCACAGCACGGTTCAACGGCGGCAACGAGAAGCATTGCTTAGGCGCAGTGTGTCCGGCGTGCGCAAATTCTGCCGCTGCGCGCATTGCGTCACGCAAGCAAGTGCGTGTCGTCTGCTGTATGGTAGCCGTATGGTTCGGAATTGGTGACGATGTTGAAATTCTCATTATGCTCCCCACGATGCATCAATAAACTTGAAAATATATGTAATGTTTTATGGGCGTTCTCAAGATCATTGTTGATCTGTAACCAGGCCACGCATGCTCATGACACTTGTGGGCGTATTTTAAAAGCGGCTTCCCTCTTTGAGGAACGTATACATATTCTTGCACATTACCGCATCTGTCAGAGCAGCAACTGAATTTCAGCATGGCCCGCGTTCCCGAAGGAGAGAGGTATAAAATCGTACAATATTCGCTCAAGGGATATTCACAGCGCTCCATCGGTGCCCTTGTGCACAGGCCGCTAAAGACTGTCAACAGGATTATTCAGGCATTCAGCAAGGAAGGCCGGCTCTCTGATGCCCTACACAGGCGTCGACCAAAGGCAACGACGGAGGATGAAGACGCCCTTATGGTAGCTTCTGTCGTCGAGAACCCGTTCCAGTCCGCGAGGCAAGTGCGGGAGCAGCTAGATGTGGACGCTTCCCTTGCTACGGTCCGGCGATGCCTCCGAAGTGCTGGACTGCGAAATTCTGTAGCTGCACGAAAGCCAGTCGTGACTGCTTTGAACAAGAAGTCACGTCTCCAGTTTGCCGAAGCACACGCCTCATGGATGGCAGATGACTGGGGCTGAGTGATCTTCTCGGATGAGTCGACTTTTGCAACTCGCCAAGAACAACGTTTGCGAGTTTGGCGAACCAGAGGCACACGGTAAGAAACTTTTCTTAATGCATGTTTAATTTTGCGAATAATGGTCAAAATACGATTTCCATGCAGTTACGAGCCAGCCAATGTGCAGGGAGTCGCCGCGAGTAGCCGAAACTGCGTGAACGTGTGGGGCGTGGTGTCAAGGCATGGTCTCGGGCCTCTGCATCGCATAGAAGGTGCCCTTACATCGCAGCGATACTGCACAGAAATTTTGGACAATGTGTTGCTGCCTACGCCTACAGCGTCCTTCCCGATGCCGACTTTATGTTTCAACATGACCTGGCACCGTTTCACATGGGCAAAAGTTGTCAAGGAGCTAATTATGGTTCAATACGAAATGACACTGCTGCGCCCGCGTATGCATTTCTTGGTCAATCCCCCATAGTAGGTAGGAGCCAAATACGTGACAGGAAACAATACCACTCTCGAAGACATATCGTGAGTATATGAAGTGATGTGTACAACCGACATTATGCCCCAAACGCAACGCCGTGCAAGTTGAAAGCATACACGACGACATATATATATATATATATATATATATATATTCTAATAAATCGTCATATCACATTTGGTGGAAGGTGCTGCAATCCCCGACCTCACCCTGGAACTTCGCAGCCGAACGTTGCCGACTGCTTCAGCCGCTACCATGCTCGAGCCTACCGACAATCCGCCAGCAGCTTCCGCCGCGCCCATCATTTGCGGTGCCGTCCAGCGGCAGCGGGACCCCCCCGTCTTCAGCGGAGCCGGTGAGACTGACGTGGAAGATTGGCTCTCTACCTATGAGCGCGTCAGTGAGAACAACAAGTGGGTTGACCCGACGAAGTTACGTTCCGTCATCTTCTATCTTGCTGACGTTGCGAACCTCTGGTTCCGCAATCATGAGCGGGACCTCCAAACCTGGTCCGCTTTCAAGGCAGCATTCATGGAAGTCTTCGGCCGCCCAGCCTTACGGAAGCTCCGTGCTGAACAGCGTCTACGCCAGCGCGCTCAACAGCCCGGCGAGACGTACACCAGCTACATAGAGGATGTCGTCGATATTTGCGCCCGCGTCGATTCTACCATGAGTGAAGAGGACAAGGTGAAGCACATCCTCAAGGGCATCGAGGACGATGCATTTCAAATGCTTCTCGCGCGAAACCCTTCATCTGTCGCAGCTGTCGTCACTCTTTACCAGAGCTTCGATGAGCTGCGTCGCCAGAGGGTCCTTGCGCGCAGCGCTGTTGCACCCGGCCACTCTCTCTCGGGCCTCACGCTTCCCTCCAACTCCTCGCCTGAATCCTCACTCTCCGTTCAGATTAAGGATTTTATTTGTGAGGAGGTGGCGCGCCAACTGTCTATGCTGCCTCTCAGCGATCGACCCCTACAGCCTGACACATCTCTGGCTGCTCCCATTCGGAGAGCCATTCGCGAGGAACTTGCCGACTCGCTACCTTTGGCTCAACCATGTCCTCCCGTGGCGGCACCTCTGACCTATGCCGCAGTCGCAGCGCGACCTGCGCCGCCGACATTCGCGTTTCCTGCGACAGTGCGACCTCAAGCAGTGCCAACTCCCGTGTCGCCTCCTATTCCGCCTCGAAGCCCAATTCAGAACCCTTGGCGCACACGCGACAACCGACCCATATGTTTCGCTTGCGGTTTCGCCGGCCATGTCGCGCGCTTCTGCCATCGTCGCATGCCACCTTCTAACCCTGCTGTCTCAACGCCTGGGTATGGATATTCCCACGATGCTACCGGCCATTCCATGCATCCCGACCCAGAGTATCCGCCGTCTTCTCGACGCCCTTTCGGCAACCATCGTTCTCCGTCACCACGTCGTCGCTCGCTTTCCCCCTTACGTCGTCGCCAGTCACCTAGCGAGGGAAACTAGTTGCTGCAGTTCTGCAGGCACGAACTGCCAGCTTCGCGACTTCTACAAGGCCTGCACAGTCGCCACACAATTTACTGGACGTTTTGGTTGAAGGAACCGCCACAATTGCGCTTATTGATACTGGGGCTGCGGTTTCTGTTATGGACGAAAAGCTTTGTCGTAAGCTCCGCAAGGTCACCACGCCGTTGTCTGGTTTGCTACTGCGTACCGCGAGTGCGCAGCATATAGCACCGCTCGCTCAATGTACCGCAAGAGTGCTCATTGCCGACGTTGTTTATGTTGTATTTTTCGTGTTTCCTTCATGTTCACATGACATCATTCTGGGCTGGGACTTCTTGTCTCACCATCGTGCCATCATCGACTGTGCTCGGGCCGAAGTGGCGCTTTTCCCGCTTTCCGAAGCCTCGCTGCCTGACCCTTCTGAAAGTACAGCCGCCAAGCTCACAGTTGTCTCCGATACGAACATACCACCCGAAATGTCGGTTCTTGTGCCCGTATCTTGCTCCGCCGCGCCAGACGCTACGGTGCTTTTTACACCATCGCCTATTTTTCTACGTCGCAAGGCTCTCCCTCTACCATTTGCCGTCCTCAACACTGTATCTGGATTATCCACTATGCTTGTGTGTAACCCGGTTCAATCCCCTGTGACCTTACTGCGTGGAGAATCCCTTGGTCGTGTTCAGCCCCTTGACCCGCTTCACATTCTCGATACTTCCGGCGACATGGCCTGTTATGAGCTCGACCCCCTCACTTCTCCATTGCTGTGCGCATCATCATCATAATTGTCGTCGTCGTCAGACGTTCTCGAATCTGCCTTGGACGCCGATCTCCCACCTGCGTACCGCCAGCAAGTCCTCGCGCTTCTTCAGAATTTTCGCTCGTCGTTTGATTGCGACCAACCATCCCTGGGACGTACGGCGACCGTCACTCACAGCATCCACACTGGTTCCCATCCACCATTACGCCAGCGGCCATACCGCGTGTCGGCAGCCGAGCGACAAATCATTACCGAGCAAGTCGACGATATGCTGCATCGTGGCGTCATTCGGCCTTCCCAGAGTCCTTGGGCGTCTCCTGTAGTATTAGTACGCAAGAAGGACGGCTCAATACGCTTCTGTGTGGATTACCGTCGGCTCAATAAGATAACTCGTAAAGATGTGTATCCGCTGCCTCGGATAGATGACGCCCTCGACTCCCTACAAGGCGCGGAGTACTTCTCATCTTTCGATCTTCGCTCCGGCTATTGGCAAGTGCCGATGGCTGAAGACGACTGTGAGAAGACCGCTTTCGTCACGCCCGACGGCTTGTATGAGTTTACCGTAATGCCATTCGGGCTCTGCAACGCGCCCGCTACTTTCGAGCGTATGATGGACACTATCCTTCGTAACTACAAGTGGAAAACATGTCTATGCTATCTTGATGATATTGTCGTGTTTTCGCCCGATTTCCCGACGCACCTCGTTCGCTTGCGTGAGATCCTGACGTGTATCACCTCTGCCGGCCTCCAATTCAACATCAAAAAGTGCCGTTTTGCTGCCCGCAAGTTAACAATATTGGGACACGTTGTTTCGAAGTATGGTGTACTTCCTGACCCAGCCAAGCTTCGCGCGGTCGCAGAGTTTCCGATGCCCACCACTCTTAAGGCACTCCGCAGCTTTATAGGGCTCTGCTCTTACTTTCGGCGTTTTGTGCGCAATTTTGCCACTATTATCGCACCACTGACCAATTTGCTTACGGCTAGCAGCGGCATCTCCGCGTGGTCAACTTCGTGTGACGACGCCTTCAAGCAACTACGTCGTCTACTTACTTCGCCGCCGATTCTTCGACACTACGATCCGACAGCGCCCACAGAGCTACACACGGACGCCAGTGGCATCGGACTTGGTGCAGTCCTAGCGCAACGGAAAGACGGCTACGATGAGTACGTCGTCGCATATGCGAGTCGCACTTTAAAGAAGGCAGAAGCCAACTACTCTGTCACAGAGAAAGAGTGCTTGGCCATTATTTGGGCTCTCGTCAAATTTCGTCCGTACCTATATGGTCGCCCTTTTGACATTGTTACCGACCACCACGCCCTTTGCTGGCTGTCCTCGTTGAAAGATCCGTCAGGTCGCCTCGGCCGCTGGGCACTTCGCTTACAAGAATATAACATCCGCGTTGTCTACCGATCGGGCCGAAAGCACTCCGACGCCGATGCGCTTTCCCGATCACCGCTACCTTCCGATGTGGCTTCAGTGTCAACGCCCTTCGCATCCATGTCGACGATCAACGTCGCTGATATGCCGGCCGAGCAGCGTAAGGATCCCCTGCTTTCAACTATGCTGAATTTCCTCCACGATCCCTCCGTCACACCCTCTTCTCGAACACTTCGTCGCCAAGCCGCTCACTTTGCTGTCCACGACAACGTCCTTTACCGCAGAAATTATTTGCCTGATGGTCGCAAAT
Organism: Dermacentor silvarum; assembly: GCF_013339745.2. Classification (NCBI taxonomy): domain Eukaryota; kingdom Metazoa; phylum Arthropoda; class Arachnida; order Ixodida; family Ixodidae; genus Dermacentor; species Dermacentor silvarum. The sequence goes on along the minus strand of NC_051158.1, from coordinate 152,621,697 downwards.
GGCTGCTTGTGATACCACGACACATGCGTACTGACATATGCGCTTATTTCCATGACGCTCCTCATAATGGTCACGCCAGCGTTCTGAAAACGTACACTCGGCTGAGGCAGCGTTTCTACTGGCACGGCATGTATCACTTCGTGCGCCAGTACGTACGCGCTTGCACGGCGTGCCAAAGGCGTAAAATTCAACAGCGCCCTCCTGGCGAGTTACAGCCGCTCCCCTGCCCGGCCCGGCCATTTGATCGCGTCGGCATAGACCTATACGGGCCACTTCCCTACAGTTCCTCGGGTAACCGATGGATAATTGTAGGCGTCGACCACTTGACGCGCTACGCCGAGACTGCCGCACTTCCGGCGGCTTCTGCGCGTGACGTTGCCTTCTTCATCTTGCGGAACTTCGTTCTTCGACATGGAGCACCACGCGAACTGCTCAGCGACCGGGGGCGTGTGTTCCTGTCCGAAGTAATACAAGCCCTTCTCGCTGCATGCAGCATCGTTCACCGCAAGTCTACCGCCTACCATCCGCAAACGAACGGCTTCACAGAGAGGTTCAACCGCACACTCGGTGACATGTTGACTATGTACGTTGCCTCGGACCACAGTAACTGGGACACTGTTTTGCCGTTCGTCACGTATGCCTATAATACCGCCACACAAGCTACCACTGGCTTTTCGCCATTCTTTCTGTAATATGGCCGCGAGCCCTCGTGTACAATGGACACCCTGCTCCCATACCGACCCGACGCTTCTGAATGCACGCCAGTGTCTGAAGCCGCCAAATACGCAGAGGACTGTAGGCAGCTCGCCCGTACCCTTACGACCGCCGCCCAAGGTCGCCAAAAGCTGCGGCATGACAGTAACGTGCCTACACCACATTTTCCGCCTGGTTCCCTTGTTTGGTTGTGGATCCCACCTCACAGCCCTGGCCTTTCAACCAAACTTCTTGCACGCTATGATGGTCCCTACCGCGTCATCGACTGTACCTCGGCTGTCAACTACGTTGTCGAGCCTGTGACGCCATCACACGACCTTAGACATCGCGGACGTGACACGGTTCATGTCAGCCGACTTAAGCCATACTATGACCCCCTGATCCTACCTACGCCGTAGGTCGCCAGGATGGCTCATCTTCTCTCCCGGGGGCCGTTGTAGTGAAGAAGAGGAAGAAGTGCTCTTGCGTCTGTCGCTGTGCGCACCATCAGCGTTCGTGGACTGCCTCGATTGCGTCAGACGTCTAATAAATCGTCATATCACAATATATATATACATATATATATATATATATATATATATATATATATATATATATATATATATATATCATAAGAAGCCAACAAAGAATGACACCAAGGACGACATAGGGGAAATTACTTGTACTTACTAATTGAAATACAGAAAATGATACATAAATAAAAAAGAAAACGGACGAAAAAACAACTGTCCCCAGGTGGGGAACGAACCCACGTCTTCGTATTACGCGTGCGATGTTCTCACCATTGGGCTACTGCGGAGCCGTTTTCCCATCCGCTTTCTGGGGTATTTATGTTTTTTTTACAACTTGAACTAGCCCTGCGAGTGTTAGCCAGCGCCACCACCCACAAACGGTAGTGGTGCTGGCTAACACTTAATTTATCATCTTCTTTATTTCAATTATTAAGTACAAGTAATTTCCCCTGTGTTGTCCTTGGTGTCATAGTTCGTTGGTTTCTTATGATGAGATTTAAAAAAAAATCGGGCCCCTCGGTTCCCTTTCTTCTCGTTCATTACATAACGAGGGCTCGAATCCGGCATCATTGGTGCCTTCTGGTAGCGTATGTGGGTTTATTGACCAGCTACCATCACCGAAAACGATCACGTGCTCGTGATGCCTGCGGCAGAAAGGATGTTCCACATCCGCCCCTAGGTTTGTGGGTGGTGGCACTGGCTAACACTCCCAGGGTTAGTTCAAGTTGTAAAAAACATAAATACCCCAGAAAGCGGATGGGAAAATGGCTCCGCGGTACCTCAATGGTGAGAGCATCGCACGCGTAATGCGAAGACGTGCATTCGTTCCCCACCTGCGGACAGTTTTCTCATGCGTTTTCATTTCCATTAATTTATCATTTTCTTTAATTCAATGAGTGGGTACAAGTAATTTCCCCTATGTTGTCCCTGGTGTAATTGTTGGTTGGCTTCTGATGATATGACTAATAAAAATCGGGCCCCTCGGTTCCCTTTCTTCTCGTTCATTACATAACGAGGGCTCGAATCCGGCAACATTGGTGACTTCAGGTAGCATATGTGGGTTTATTGACCAGATGTCATCACCCAAAAAGATCACATGCTCGTGACGCCTGCGGCAGAAAGGATGTTCCACATCCGTCCTAGGTTTGTGGGTGGTGGCGCTGGCTAACACTCCCAGGGTTAGTTAAAGTTCTGAAAAATATAAATAACCCAGATAGCGGATGGGAAAACGGCTCCGCGGTAGCTCAATGGTGAGAGCATCGCACGCGAAATGCGAAGACGTGGGTTCGTTCCCCACCTGCGGACAGTTGTTTTTTCATCCGTTTTCATTTCCAATACTTTATCATTTTCTTTAATTCAATTAGTAAGTACAAGTAATCCCTTATGTTGTCCTTGGTGTCATTGTTTGTTGGCATCTTATGATAGGAATAATAAAAATCGGGCCCCTCGGTTCCCTTTCTTCTCATTCATTACATAATGAGGGCTCGAATCCGGCAACATTGGTGCCTTCAGGTAGCATATGTGGCTTTATTGACCAGATGCCATCACCCAAAAAGATAACGTGCTCGTCACGCCTGCGGCAGAAAGGATGTTCTACATCAGCCCCTAGGTTTGTGGGTGGTGGCGCTGGATAACACTCTTATGGTTAGTTCAAGGTGTAAAAAACATACAGACACTAGAAAGCGGATGGGAAAATTGCTCCGCGGTAGCTCAACGGTGAGAGCAACGCACGCGTAATGCAAAGACGTGGGTTCGTTCCCCACCTGTGGACAGTTGTTTTTTCATCGGTTTCACTTCCATTAATTTATCATTTGCTTTAATTCAATTAGTAAGTACAAGTGATTTTCTCTATGTTGTCCTTGGTGGCATTGTATGTGGACTTCTTATGATATGATTATTAAAAATCGGGCCCCTCGGTTCCCTATATACTCCTTCATATATATATATATATATATATATATATATATATATATACGGGTGAATACCTCAGAGATAACATTGCACCAAAGCGACTGCAACACTTTGGCAGTCCCAGAAGTAAGCCGGCTTATGTGAGGCAATTAAAAAAATTCATTAATATAAACAGGACGTGGAGGGTCTGCAATTCACTAGGCTAACAATCCTCAATAATTCAAACAAACGCATGTATCTGAAATTCACAGGGCCTCTTATGTTATCCCTAAGACGACTTGAAGGCGAAAGCCCAAGTGCCGATGCAATAAAGACAGACACATGACGTGCACATACCCCTTAATTCGCTTAGTAATCTCTCCTAATTAGCTTAACAATCCTCTTATTTCGTTTAGCCTTCCCCCTTATTCTCTTAGTCGACTTCCCTAAGTCATCAGTCTTAATTGTTTTACTCAGCTTCTTAATCTGACTAGTCTAATACGCTTCGTGGTCCACTTAATCCACGTTATCACCCATCTTAAGTGGGCTTATCATCCGCCTTGCTTGTTTACATCCTATGAGCCATTGGTGACGATAGTGTTTGTACCTTCCATGTTGTGTACGTGTTTTCGCTCAAAGACATTGAAGGTCAACTGAACGATGAGACATATAAGGTTTTCACCTTGATAAAAGCAACCGCTTGGGGGGCTGTTCTTTCGCCGTATAGTCTTCACGCACATACGAGGCAGTTTCACCGAATTAATACCCCGTACACCAAGTATTTTCAGCTTGTCTGTCCTAAACCATCTTTGACAATGACTATATAGTCCCAAAAGACTAAGTATATGAGATGTCAGGGATTTTCGCTAAGATGAAGAATGAGGCTACTCCCTCGCGTACACTTTTCTCGTGCCAACATCAACTTGTTCTTTGGGATGATCGTCGCTTGTTGATGATTATGATTCCCATGCAATTACACAGACCCACAGTATTGGATAGTACATGTAGTGTACCCGTGTGTTGATTATGATTATGACTTTCATTTATAGCATATACCCACAACGGGGTTCGTACATAACTTGCAAACACCAACTAGCTTCGAGATGATCACCTCGTTTTGATGATTATTGTCACGTAGTAGCGACGGTGAATAAAAAATGCACAAAACTGTGAATGAGAAAACGGACTTTATTGGGCGAATCTGTGCTCACAAAAGTAAGTTGCACTCGAACCAAAGGACAGCGGCGAACACAGTCGGCGATCGTCGAAATCTGATCAGCGGCGTAACACGTCGGCGTTTATACATGAGTCATCGAAGGTTCCAGATTATTCCCTGGTGCCCGCGCGTCTTCTAGAAAGTTCAAGACAATTCCCGTCGCTCATACAATCAGATTACAGAAGCCTCGGTGACAAGAAACAACGAATAGAAGCATCGATAACGTTCGAGAAACTTCTGATACATGCAGGCGCGTCCTGTGCCTATAGCGATAACGTTTAACATTTGTTAGCCATTGAAAAGTGGTCACCGGTGAAAGATAAACATGTATATATGGCAATACCCTGCCCTTAAAAAGCATCGCCTGGATGGTACAAACACGAAAGCAAAACAAAACCACGCGTACAATGAGAGAAATAAACAATAACAAAGCAATAAAGTACCTAAGTTCATCAGCGGGCGTAGAAAGGCTTAAGACGCCCCACGTGGATGACTTCAGGTCGTCCTGTGCCTATAGCGATAACGTTTAACATTTGTTAGCCATTGAAAAGTGGTCACCGGTGAAAGATAAACATGTATACATGTCAATACCCTCCCCTTAAAAAGCATCGCCACGATGCTACAAACACGAAAGCAAAACAAACCCACGCGTACAGTGAGAGAAAAAAAGCTATAACAAAGCAATAAAGTACCTAAGTTCATCAGCGGGCGTAGAAAGGCTTAAGACGCCCCACTTGGATGACTTCAGGTTGTGCCCGGCTCCGCTGTGATTGCGAAAAGCCGTCTGGCACGACCTCATAGTCCAGTGCGCCAATACGTCGGATAATCTTATCTGGCCCGAAAAAGCGACGTAAAAGTTTCTCGCTAAGTCCTCGTCGGCCTATCGCAGTCCAGACCCAAACATGGTCACCGGGCTGGTACTCGACGTAGCGTCAAGGAAGTTGGTGTGTCGGCTGTCGGTCCTCAGCTGGTTCTTGATGCGCAGGTGGGCGAGCTGTCGACCTTCTTCGGCATGCTGCCAATAGGTGCAACGTCGAAGTTTATTCGTCTCTGACGTCCGGTAGCATGGCGTCAACCGCCCTTGCCGGGTTCCTTCCGTAGACCAAGTTGAACGGCGCCTTGTACACCCGTGAGCAAAAGTATACGGACCAGGGGTTTTGCTGTAAAGCTGATTTTTTCCTCCGCCTGTGAACGCAACTTGAAATTAAGGACTGCAGTCCAAACTTTTCATTGACAACTTTTCAGTGTACCCAATACTTCCAGTTATGCTTGTTAATTACGAAGAAATTAAGTTTTTTCGGTGACCCTGTGGTCCGTATACTTTTGCTCACGGGTGTACGTCGTTTCTTGCACGGCCGTGTTGTATGCGAAGGTCACGTATGGAAGGATGGCATCCCACGTCTTGTGTTTGACGTCGACATACATTGCTAGCATGTCGGCGATGGTCTTATTTAGCCGCTCGGTGAGGCCATTCGTTTGTGGGTGGTAGGCGCTGGTCCGGAGATGGCTTGTCTCGCTGTATCGTGGGATGGCTTGAGTTAGTTCTACTATAAGGGCCATACCTCTGTCGGTGATGAGGACGTCTGGGGCGCCGTGACGCAGGAGGATGTTCTCAACGAAGAATCGGGCTACCTCGGTGGCACGGCCTTTGGGCAAGGCTTTTGTTTCGGCGTAGAGGATAAAGTAGTCCGTAGCTACGACGATCCATTTATTCCCGGACGTCGTCGCCGGAAAAGGCCCTAGTAAGTCCAGTCGGCGAGGTGGCTTGATCGGCTGTAGAAGTCCGCCTGGCCTTGTCGGTGGTGTTTTGCGTCGCTGACAGTCTCGGAATGTCCTTACGTAATGGCCGACGTCGGCAGAGAGGCGATGCCAGTACAATTTTTCTTGTATCCTCGCAAGCGTGCGGGAAAGACCGAGGTGTCCAGCCATTGCGTCGTCATGGAGAGCTAGCAGAACCCCGGGACGCAATGCTGAGGGTACCACGAGGAGATAGTTAGCTCGGAGTGGCGAGAAGTTCTTCTTTAGGAGAATGTCGTTTTGCAAGAGAAATGACGCCAATCCTCGCCTGAACACCTTCGGCGCAGTGACGGTCTTGCCTTCCAGGTAGTCTACAAGTCTCCTAAGTTCGGGGTCGACTCGCTGTTCTTCGGCGAATTCGTCGGCACTGATGGGTCCCAAGAAAGTGTCGTCAACCTGGTCGTCCTGTGGCAGGGGTTCGACGGGGGGTGCGAGAAAAGCAGTCGGCGTCAGAGTGCTTTCGCCCGGACTTGTAAACGACGGTGATGTCGAATGCTTGAAGTGTCAGACTCCATCGTGCGAGGCGACCTGAAGGAACCTTCAAGTTAGCTAGCCAACACAAGGCTAAGTTCCCTAAGTAGGGAACACGAAACTAAGTTCCCTAAGTAGCCCAGATGATGGCGAGGCAGTCCATTTCGGTTATGGAATAATTTGCTTCCACCTTCGATAGCGACCGGCTAGCGTAACTTACAACCCTTTCTAGTCCGTTAGTCCTCTGCGCAAGCACGGCGCCGAGTCCTATGCTGCTTGCGTCGGTGTGGACTTCGGTATTGGCGTTTTCGTCGGAATGCGCAAGTAGCGGCGGCGATTGCAGGCGTCGCTTCAGTTATTCAAATGCTTCGACTTGCGGCATCTCCCACTTGAACTCGACGGCGGCCTTCTTGCGGTACGTCAGTGTCTCGGCGATCCGTGAAAAGCCCTTGACGAAGCGCCTGCTATAGGCGCACAGTCCAAGGAATATACGCACTGCCTTCTTATCGGCGGGCGGAGGAAAGTCAGTGATGGCCGCCGTTTTTTGTGGGTCAGGGCACACTCCAGGCTTGTTGAGGACGTGGCCCAAAAACGTGAGCTCCTCGCATGCGAAGCGGCACTTTTCTGGCTTCAACGTGAGCCCGGAAGCCTTGATTGCTTGAAGAACTGCTTCAATGCGCCGGAGGTGTTCCTGGAAGCTTGAGGCAAACACAATGACGTCGTCCACATAGACGAGGCAAGTCTGCCACTTCAAGCCTGCTAGAACTGTATCCATGACGCGTTGGAAAGTCGCAGGTGCCGAGCAAAGACCAAACGGCAAGACCTTTAACTCGAACAGTCCGTCTGGTGTTATAAAGGCAGTCTTCTCCCGGTCCTACTCGTCGACTTCGATTTGCCAGTAGCCGGTTTTGAGGTCCATCGACGAAAAATACTTTGCTTTGCAGAGTCTATCCAACGGAGAGGGTATAGGTCCTTCGTGATCTTGTTGAGGCGACGATAATCGACGCAGAAACGTAGGGTTCCATCCTTCTTCTTCACTAACACCATGGCGGACGCTCACGGACTCTTGGACGGCTTGGGCGTCGTGTAGCATTTCGTTGACTTGCCTTATGGCCTCCCGTGCGCGGGCCGAAATTCAGTACGGACTCTGACGGAGTGGGCGGACATATTCGTCGGTTATGATGCGGTACTTGGCGATGGGGGTTTGTGGAACTTTTGACGACGACGAGAAGCAGTCCTTCTATTGCAGGAGCAGATTAGAATTTATTCGCTGTAATATATTTACCAAAATTAGACATTTGCTAAATTTATTCACTTAGCACGTATATAAAATCTGCCCGACTCTTGGCCGATCCCCGTGAGTGGCTATGCGCCAAAGAAAAGGTCATCATCATCATTATCAGCAGATCTTTCAGCTCTTCTTTCTTATGATTGGGAAGGTTCTGATTGACGTCGTAAGGTGGTTCAGCTACTACAGTCGTCGTTTGAGGTATACTAGAATCCGTGAAGCCCGAATAACTGCTGGCTTGTACTATTTCGTCGACATATGCGACCGTGGTGCCTTTGTTAATGTGCTTGTATTCGTGGCTGAAGTTCGTGAGCATCACTCTTGCTTTCCCTTCCCGTAGCTCAGCTATGCCTCTAGCAACGCAAATTATCACGGTCGAGTGGTAAGTGATGACCGCCCTCGATGACGCCCTCCATGTCTTCAGGAACTTCGCTACCGACGGAAATCATTAGGCTGGAGCGAGTGGGAACGGTGGCTTGTTCTTCCAGCACATTCAAAGCATGGTAACTGATGTTTGTATCTGGTGGTATCGCGTTGTGCGTTGAAAGCGTTATCGACTTGGACCTTAAGTCGATGACTGTACCGTGTTGGCCTAAAAAATCCATGCCTAGGATGACATCCCTGAAGCCATGCTGCAGGATTACGAAGCTCGCCGAGTAAGTGCGGTTGTTTACAGTGAGTCGCGCTGTGCAGATTCCAGCCGGCGTTATTAGGCGGCCTCCCGCTGTCCGGATACCGGGTCCTTGCGAGGCCGTTTTCAGCTTCTTCAACTTGGCTGGAACGAGCCACTGAAGACGGAATAGTCGGCTCCAGTGTCGACGATAGCGGTGACGTAATGGCCATCGATTGGCACATCTAGGTCGGCAGACCGTCGTCTGGCGTTACGGCTAAGTCGTGGCGTCAGATCGCGGCTGCGTCAGCTTGCTCCGCTGCTGCTACGTCGCGTCGGAAGGTCTTCTTCCGGCGGCGAAGTGTTGTCGTTAAGGCTATTTCCAGGTGGCGTGCTGATACCGCTTCGTGATGATTCGCAAATCTTCTTCGTCGGCGGCGGGGGATCTTCCGCATTTTTCCGTACAGCAACCGCAGCTCCATCGGTTGTAGGTTTTAGTTTCCAGGGTAAGGGCTTTGAGATCGGCCCCAGGTGGGACCGATGTACTGACGGCGATGCGGCGAGATGTAGCGCCCTGGTGACGGCGAGCGTGAGGGTCATCGTGGTTGCCACTGGGCTGCAGGGAGAGAGTCGGCCATGTCGCGCGGTCGTTCACCTCGCACTGGACGAGGCGGGTTGACGGCCAATCCCCGTAGTCCCATCGCGCGGTACTGGCAGCGGCAGTAGGTGTGGCCGGCTTCTCCACAGTGCTAGCAGAGTGGGCGGTGATCGGGAGTGTGACAAACGTCGGTCTTCCTCGGGCCGCAGCACTGACTGACAGGTGGGTGCGATAACGTCGTCGGCGGCGGTGGTGGCTGCCGAAGGATTCGCGGCGGTGTAGGGTCCTGGCGCTGGTGCTGAGGGGCGATAGCCTGGCATGCAGCAGCGGCGTAGCTCATTGCTTTCGGCTGACGCTGCGGTGGTTCGGGTAGTCCTAGCGATTGCTCGATTTCCTCCCGTATGATATCGGCGGTGGAAGCAATTTGAGGCTGCGACGTTGGTAGCAGCTTTTGCAGCTCTTCACGCACGATCGCCCTGATGGTCTCCCGCATATCGTCCGAAGAGTGTCCTTGGACTTCCGCGTAGTGTGACGTCGAATGGCGATTGTATTGCCGGTTGCGCATGTCCACTGTCTTATCGATGGTCGTAGCCTCCGAGAGAAATTATTGGACTGTCGTTGGCGTATTCCGTATCAGTCCGACGAATAGCTCCTGCTTAACTCCCCGCATGAGCAAGCGAACTTTCTTTTCTTCGGGCATAGCGGGGTTGGCGTGCCGGAACAGCCGAGCAATTTCTTTGGCGTGCATACCGATGCTCTCATTCGGGAACTGTACACGGTTTTCCAGCAAGGCTGCAGCTCTTTCTTCACGGACGACGCTTGTGAAGGTGTCCAGGAATGCGGCTCGGAAGAGGTCCCAGGTTATTAGTGCAGGATCTCTATTCTCGAACCTGGTTCTGGCACCGTCTTCAGGGAAGAAAGAGACATGACAAGTTTTCGTCGCAGTCCCACCTGTTGAACGTAGCGAGCCGGTCATGTGCCTCCAGCCAGCCTTCGGGGTCTTCACCTGGCGAACCCCGGAAAGTCGGCGGCTCTTTGGGTTGTTGCATCTCGACTGCAGATAATGGCACAGGGGCTGTAATGGTAGTTGCTGCCGTGGTCATGACTTTTGTCTTCTTAGTCTGGTCGGGCAGGGGTTGGAACTTCGGTGACAGGTTTAGCAGCCTGCGGCTAGTTCGCAGGTCAAGGTAGGTGTCGATGTCTTCTCGATGGTGTGGGCTTGGCTCACGGCTGGACGGAAAGGGTCTGGTGCAAGGACACAAAAGCACCTCCACCAGATGTCACGTAGTGGCGACGATGAAAAAAACAGTCGTAAAACTGTGAATGATGAAACGGACTTTATTGGGTGAATCTGTGCTCACAAAAGTAAGTTGCACTCGAAGCACAACGTTAGCGGTGAACACAGTCGGCGATCGTCGAAATCTGATTAGCGGCGAAACGCGTCGGGTTATATACACGGGTCATCGAAGGTTCCAGAGTAATCCCTGGTACCTGCGTGTCTTCCAGAAAGTTCTAGGCAATTCGCGTCGCTGATACAATCAGATTACATGAGCGTTGGTGACAAGAGACAACGAATAGAAGCATCGAGAACATTCGAGAAACTTCCGATACATGCAGGCGTGTCCTGTGCCTAGCGATAACGCTTAACATTTGTTAACCGATGAAAAGCGGTCACCGGTGAAAGATAAACATGTATACGTGTCATTATGATGACTCTCATACTAATGGACATAGCTACAATGGCGATCGTTGATGAGTACGTGTCTGTGTGTTGATATTGAAAATGATTCTCATACAATGGCTACATCCCTTTGACTGACTGCCACCTCGGGAGTGGACCGGATTCAACATCGGCGCAGCAGCAAGGAAACGCCACGCTTAGAGCGACCACAGATAAAGGCCAAAACGCTCCCCCCAAGGTAAGCTAGGCCAGCACTGTCTGCCACACAGGTCACAGCACACAACCTAAAGCAACCACAGTGAACAGAGTTAGTTACACTACCATGCACAGCTTCATGCGGGAGCTCCCATCCTTACGTTGTTGTTGCTTCCAAACGTGCTCAGAGACAAGAGCTAGCTGTCATGCTCATTTTCATCGGCTGCATTTTATTTATGGTGCGCCCAGGTGCATGTGCATGTCTCGTTCCTCGTGCTGCGTGCTGCGAAGTTAGAAAACGAGGAGAATAATAAAATATAGCTGATTCTTCCCCTGCCATCGGCCCGAACGGTTCGTTGTTCCTTCGCTCGTCGACTCACGCAGTGTTATAGTGGACGTATACCTCGGTCCCTATACCGTGGTCACCCGGACCTGATCGCAAGACGAGCACCACACCATGGGAGGGACCACGAACGAAAGACCAGCGATCGGCGCAGAGGGCATCGCCACGGTGCAGATTCGCCTGCCATCGTTTTCGCCACAGAATCCGGCAGCCTGCTATACACACGTGGAGGTCACCTTCACCCTTCGGCGCATTACTTCGCAACAAGCGAAGTTCTACCACGCTGTCTCGGCACTCTCAACGGACGTGGTTGCGGAGTTCTACGACATTATGAGCGTGCCCCACAAAACCACCCCCTATGACCACTTTAAAACGAGATTGCGGCACCACATACCTGTGTCTGTGCGCAGGCGTCTTCAGCCGCTTCTCAACGAAGAGGAGCTCGGTGACCGGTGGCCGTCGGATCTGCTGCGTCGCATGCGGTGGCTTCTCAGTGACAGTTGGCTGGACGCAAACAGCCCGCTGCTGCGAGAACTGTTCCTTCAGCGCCTGCCGCAGAACTTGGTTATTGCTTTGGCTACCGCAGCTTGTTCCTCGACAAGCTGGCGGAGGTGACCAATTGCGTCACTAACTATTCAGCAAGAGGTACTGTGGCGACGGCATCTGCCGTTACGCTGACGCAACTCGACGACCGGCAGTCTCGCCTTGACCAAATGATCGATGACTTTGCCGAGATTGTTAATGCACTACGGCCACTGTTCCACCCTCGTCGACGAAACCGCGATTCCCTTTCCAGACTGTCTACTAGGTCTAGCGCCCGTTCAAGCCCTCGTCGCCGCGTATGCTGCTGGTACCACAGCAACTTCGATGCCAGCGCACGTCAGTCCCGTTCCCCTTGCGGCTCGGAGGGAAACAAACCGCAGAACCACTGATGGCGGTCAGTGACTCTTGCCATACGACAAGCCGCGTGTTCTACGTCCCTTACAGGATTGCCGGACATCGATTTCTAGTGGGCAAAGGCGCAGTCGTTCCTGCCGTGTGACTAGACTGGCAGCGGTCTCAGAAGACTGCGGCCCTTCAAGCATCCAACAGCTATGCTATCAACACATATGTTCCGCGCTCTCTTACCATCGACTTGGGTCTTGTCTCCGACGCAGCTTCCGCTAGGTATTTGTCATTGCAGACCTACACATGGTCATATTGGGTGCTGATTTCCTGACCCACTTCGCCATCAGTGTTGATCTCCGCGTTCGTTGACTCGTCGACACGACGACCAGTATGTCTCTACAAGGTATCCTTGCACCTACGACATTAACCACAGGAACGGCGCCTCAGATACCATCATCTATACACGCCTCACTACTGTGAGACTTCCAAGCCATCACGAAACCTTCCAACCTTGAGCTGCCAGTACGTCTCAACGCCACTCATCCCGTTGTCATTACTAGCCCTCCAGTATTTTGCCGACCCAGACGCCTCGCTGGGGACCACCTTGCCATCGCCAAAAGATAATCCGACCACATGCTGCAACTGGGTATCATCCGTCCGTCGTCGAGTAGTTGGTCGTAAGCTCTCCACATGGTTCCCTAGCGGTGATCTGGGGTATAGGCGCCCGTGCGGCGACTACCATGCCTTCAACGCGCACACCGTCCCGGATCGCTATCCCCTCCCTCACATTCATGACTTGTCTGCCAACCTAGTGGGACCGGTTATATTTAGCAAGATTGATTTACTAAAGGCCTACCATCAAATTCCGGCTGAGCCAGCAGATCTCCCCAAGACTGCAATTGTGACACCATTCGGGCTTTTTGAGTGCGTTCGCATGCCATTCGGGTTGAGTAACGCTGCTCAGGCGTTCCAGAGGTTCATCAACGAGGTAACCAGGATACTCCCCTATGCATTTGCATATCTGGACGACCTCCTGGTGGCTAGTGCTTTCCATGAACAGCATCGTGACCATTTACTCCTTGCGCTCCAAGTCTTGCGCGACTTTCCTCGCCCAACATCAATCCGAAAGCTCCGGACTTCTTTGGGCAGCTCGATTTCCACCACCGTTTTCTTCCCAACATCGCCCGCATTATCATACCACTCACTGACCTACTCAAGACCACGAAAGCTCCGTCCTCCACACTGACTTGGACGTCTGACGCCGAAACGTCCTTACAAGCTGCCAAAAACGCATTGGCGGATGCCGGTCTGCTGGTGCACAAGTGCAGAGCGGGTGCACTGCTTTGCACGTTGCACAAATGCAAAAGTACGGCTGTCGGCGTGGTGTTACAGCAGTTGCAGCGCAACTTCTGGTACCCACTCGGGCTTTTCTCGGAGAAACTGAAACCTGCAGAAACGCGACACAGAACGTTCGGTCGTGAGCCGCTGGAAGTATACTTAGGCAATGGATATTTCCGACACCTACTGGAAGGCTCAAGCTTTCATGTGCTCACGGACCACAAGCCTTTGACACTCGCTTTTGGCGGTAATCACAACACTTATAACGCACGAGAAATGCGGTACCTAAGTTTATCTCCGAATTCAACGTGGGCGTTCGGTACATCGAAGGCCCAGTCAATGCGGCCGCGGATTCTTTCTCCCGTATTGACGCATTATCAACGCCCACGCTTGACTTGGAAGAAATCGCCGCGGTGCAACTTACAGACGTCGAACTTCGGAACATCCACGTATCCAACACGTCACTGGCGCTGTCCGACGTTTTGCTTCCTTTTTCTTCGGGCACCATCGCTTCTCACGGGGTCAAACACGTCCGTTCGTCTCACTCCTGCTCAACAAGCTTCACGACAAGCTTCACGGCGCAAGTCATCTCGGAGTTCGTGCTACGCAGCGTCTTGTTACGACCCGCTTTGTGTGACCGAGTATGAACTATTACGTGCGTCGCTGGGCACGTGAATGCCTTCACTGTCAACGCTCCAAGACGACATGACACACGAAATCTCCAATTCACTTCTTTCACCCACCAGACGCTCGGTTCGATCCCATTCACATCGATACCGTTAGTCCATTCCCTACATCCAAAGGTGATCGCTATATTCTCACTTGTGTGTACCGTGGCTTCAGCGTTTGTCAGTGCCTGGATCTCACGCTTCGGATGCCCCAGCGTTGTTTCCACAGATCGCGGCTTACAGTTTGAATGCGATTTCTTTCGCAAACTCCTGCTTGTCGTCCACCATGTCCATACTACCGCGTACCACCCATCGGCCAATGAAATGGTCGAACGCCTTCATCGTCAACTTAAAACCGCCTTGATGGCTCGCCAGTGTTGAGACTCGGGTAGCGTTTAGGCCGGTGATCCTTCAGCCAAAGGGATGAGTACGTCGGGGAGTAAGAGCGAGAGAAAAAAATGGTTTATTCTACATATATACAGTGGCTCCAAATATGGAAGCCCACTCTATGGGAGAGCCCTTTGAAAGTCTCAGCTCACTACATGTCTGAGCACATCTCGGAACACGTCAGGACACACCAATGCACGCAAGTTGTCTCCTTATAAAACATCGGTCTTCCCTAGTTGACCCGGCTAGGAAATCAGATAACCTTTATGCGACCAATAAGAGGGGTCGTATTGTTCACCGAACTCCGCCTCTAATGTTTCACCTTCGAAGGAAGGACGAGGCAATCCGGAAACGGGGTTGACACTCCTTCCACGAAAGTCGGTGACTTAGTTTCTTGCGCTCCAGCGGTCATCTTGCCAGGGTCGGGAGAATGGCCTTCACGCTAATCCCCGCTTCTAACGAAGGGAGGTGGTTGTGGTCGGTCGCTTCAAAGTGAGCTTCTTTGTTCTTTGGCCGCTGTCGGGCACTTTCGCCGTCTGGACGACGCTGATGAAAGGGGTGGCATCGGAGGAAGCACCCTAAGAATGGGCACTGCCGAGTTGGGGCGCTTGTTTGCCCATCTCGTCGGTGTCTGGCACTGTCGCCGTCTGGGCGACGCTCATGAAAGGGCCTGCCTCGATGGGAAACAATCAAAGAATGCGCCAGGCCGGTTCGGGACGCAACAGACTCCTCCCCCGCCGGAAGATCCGACATGAGGGTGGTCAGCTGTCAGGTTGCCCGAAGCGTCGCTGGTCCGTCGAGAGCTCGGGGTTTCTTCTTGAAATGATGGCCGATGACACACTCGAGCATGAGGTCCCAGCATTAACCTCGTTGTGGCCTTTTACCTGGGTATACGCAAGCACACACATCTCGGGCACAGGGCACAGGAAAGCGCCTTGCTCGCAGCGAGAGCCATCGGGTCTAGCGAACAAATCAACGCACCTGTCCTTATCTAATGATAGCACCAAAGCAGTCATCAAATCACTAAACCTTCGCTGAACCCCACAATTTTGAGATTAGACCACGATTCACAACTTTCTCCCAACATCCGATAGAGAAGGGCATTCCTAGTGACAAAGAACCACATAGCGCTCAAGCGATCGAAATCCGCTAGTATCACACGTACTATAGTGCCATTGAGAGCCACATTTGCATCATGGATGTACTGTCAGAGTCGCTTTAACTTTGGGTACAAACTCACATGTAATACGTGCGAATCACGCACTAACAATTTCGTTCTCCGGTCCACAAAGGACACACACTAAGGAAATAACAGAAAAATATTGCGTAAATTACGAGCTAACACTACCGAAAAGTAAACTGATAATCAAGCGTGCCACTACAGGCTTCAAACAGCCTGGACCTGACACTGCAAGCGTATCTCACATACAAAAATATGAAGACCATCTGCTTAAAAAAAGAGCAACACGTCGAAAAATGTTTCAAAAATCTTTACGCGCGCGAACCATCTCTTTCAGAGCATCGGTAAGTTTCTAAAATTGACGAACAACAATTAAGCTCAAAATGTGCTTATCCAAACGATCTCAAGTCTCGGAGATCTCAAAAAATTTAACCAAACAGTAAAAATTATGAAACAAACAAACTGTTGTTTCCAGAAAACCAGTATTGTCGCTTTTCATTGCGAATAGCCTACGGTTGCGTCAAATCTTTAAGTCGTACACGAGGCGGGCGCGGTCTGAAAACTTGTCTTGTCAACGAGGGAATAAAAAGGGAACGTAGGCTATTCTCCTCGCTGCCCACTCCCAACACTGTACAAACAGGCCTCATGCCTTCTGGGCGCCGTGCGACGACTTCGCTGCCGCGCGTGACCGATTCGCGTCGCCTTACCGGTTCACTCCCCAGCCTCATGCCTAATACACCTCGAAAAAAAAACCAGACGAGGGGGAACATAATTGCTCCCTTCGCGCCACCTTCGCACCGATCGCCCCTTTTTCTTTCTCGTCCGGCGGTTCGGATGGGCCGTGTCTGGCAACATTCCAAGTAAGAAACGCGCCGTTCGAACTCATTGACTGCGCTCCCCACTGGGTTTAGCGGCTTTGTTCGGCCGCGTTGCCCTGACTTCCACATTCCCGACTTTGCGACGCCGTTTCATCCTAGCACGTTTACTAGTGCTCATTTTCAAGCCTTCCGCTTGAATCTCGCGCTGACCGGCACTTATTTCATCAGTCACTATTTCCATCTCAACCGCACAGTCTGAATGATTTGCGGGTAAATCATTCCTCTCAATGCTATCTCGACTGGCGGAGAGCTTCAAACACTCAGGGACAATGCAGCTATTTTCCTTTGCGAAAAGCTCGTATTCCTGGGAGCTGTTTACAACTGCACTGCCCTGCCTCCATTGTGCTTTGGCGCACTTTTTTGACCGATTGGACTCTAAACTGGTGCTCTTGTCTGACGAATCGGGGCCACTTCGGACTTCTGCAAGAGCTACCTTCGCGACGTACTCCCCGGATAACTGTGCCAAATCGTCCACAGCTGGCCTAGCTGCTTCTCTAGTCTTCCATTAGTACAGTATCTCGTCGCGCTCAATACGGTCCCCATTAACGGGCTCCTCAAGCGTCACGGTCTACGGATCTGGCCTCACCTGTGAATGTACCATTAGGCTCACAGGGATCAGTCTCTCTTTCTACCATCGGTAGAACCGTGCGTGCTACTTGTTTGCACTTTCCGTGCGATATTTCTGCGGCTGCCTGACATACCTGCTGCTCCACTTTAAAACCCTGTCCTAATCTTTCAATCTCTTGATTGAGAGCATCTATCTCTTTCCTTACGTGCCTACTTTGTTCCTCTGCAATTTTGTTTCGTTCCTGGGGAATTCGTTCATACTCCTGCCTTTCTCACTCTTCATGCTCTTCCTTTTCTTGTTCTTTCAGAATTAGGTTGCCGAAGTATTCAAAGTATTTCTGATCACGGTTGCATTCTAAAATGGCTCTAATTTCGGCTTCTGACATGTCATTCTCTACCTCTACGTCGAGCTCTTCACACAACTGCAACAGGTTAGCTCTCGTCAAACTCATGAGGTCCATGGTCACTACTTTAGGCTTTGGCTCAGCTATTCACAATACTTGCTGCGAAACCCGCAAAAATGCAATGCAAGTAAAAAACTACCAGTGGATTAATTCCGTTTTCCCAAGAGAAATTGAAGCGTGGAAAATATAGCAGAAACCAAACGCCTATACACAGAAGTAGCACCAAGTCTCCAAGTTCCCCTCCACTGCCTCGAATCAATTGCAAGACGACATAAATCCTGGGTCGCCTTTAACTGATTACAATTCCACTAGGTCTCTATGTCCCAATTACTCCCACATAAGTATGAGGTCTGGCTTTAGTAGCTGGTTCAGATCTATGCTGAAAGCTGCTTTCTGCTTGGATGCGCAACAAACACAGTATCAAAATGGGCAGTTGTACACGCTTCATCGGTTTTTAGAAAGTCAAGGCTAAAAGATCCGATGACTCAAGCGCAAAGCCAGGCACTCACCCTGTACTCTGCAGTCATGATGCGCTGCGTTCATTCAGCCGCTCGCGAACCAGTTGGAGATTGGCGTTGGCTGTAGGTTCCATCTTGCCGCTGTCCTCCAGTCGCTCGTTAATCAGTTGTTGGTGACTGGCGTTGGCTGCAGGGTCCATCTCACCACGGCGATTCAGTTCATCGCGAACCAGATGCCGGTGACTGGCGTTGGCTGAAGGGTCGATCTCACCTCGGCCATCCAGTTGCTCGCGGCTCGGGGTTAGGATTCATCTCAACGCTGCCATCCAGTTTGTTGCACCTCGGGGTTAGGATTTATCCCGCCGCTGCTACCAGTTTGTTGGGAACGGGTTGCGTTTAGGCCGGTGATCCTTCAGCCAACGAGATGAGTACGTCGGGGAGTAAGAGCGAGAGAAAAAAAGGGTTTATTTTACATATTACATATTTACAGTGGCTCCAAATATGGAAGCCCACTCTATGGGAGAGCACTTTGAAAGTCTCAGCTCACTACATGCCTGAGCACATCTCGGAACACGTCAGGACACACCACTGCACGCAAGGTGTCTCCTTATAAAACATCGGTCTTCCCTAGTTGACCCGGCTAGGGAATCAGATGACCTTGATGCGACCAATCAGAGGGGTCGTATTGTTCACCGAACTCCGCCTCTAATGTTTCACCTTCGAAGCAAGGACGAGACAATCCGGAAACGGGGTTGACACTCCTTCTACGAAAGTCGGTGACTTAGTTTCATGCCCTCCACCGGTCATCTTGCCAGGGTCGGGAGAATAGCCTTCACGCTAATCCCCGCTTCTAACGAAGGGGGGTGGTTGTGGTCGGTCGCTTCAAAGTGAGCTTCTTTGTCCGAACGTCACTGCCGCTGTCGGGCACTGTCGCCGTCTGGACGACGCTGATGAAAGGGGTGGCATCGGGGGAAGTACCCAAAGAATGGGCACTGGCGAGTTGGGGCGCTTGTTTGCCCGTCTCGTCGGTGTCTGGCACTGTTGCCGTCTGGGCGACGCTCATGAAAGGGCCTGCATTTCGCAACACCAGGCTCGCGCTTCTTGGGCTGAATAACTTCTTCTCGTCCTGCTTGGCGTGCGGTAATCGTTCAAAGAGAACCTCGGCTGCACAACTGCGGAGTTGGTCTATGGCATAACGTTTCGTATGCCTGCGTGAATTTTTTGGTACCAGCTGCTGTCACTACGCCGATCCAGCCCGTTACGTTCAACAGCTCCGTTTCCTTTTTTGAC
Organism: Dermacentor silvarum; assembly: GCF_013339745.2. Classification (NCBI taxonomy): domain Eukaryota; kingdom Metazoa; phylum Arthropoda; class Arachnida; order Ixodida; family Ixodidae; genus Dermacentor; species Dermacentor silvarum. Next base: position 152,602,324 of record NC_051158.1, on the reverse strand, counting down.
GCCTGCGTCCTTGCCCTCGCTGGTATGCACCATAAACTGGCGTTTTTGTCAGCAAGGACATGACTACATCTAGCCACGTTTTCGTCCGGCGTGAAGGTATTCGACCATCCCTTACGCCCTCCTACGACGACCCTTTCAAGGTGCTAAGCTGCGCAGAAAAAACTGTCACCATCGAACTCAACGGACGTGAAGAAATCGTGATTTAGAAAACCCGCCTGCCTGGCGACCTCGCCAGAATTAGGCGCTTTCCACCACTTTACCATCGCGGAAACAGAATTTACCCGATTGCCCGACACCAAAGGCCGTTTCTTGGATGCCCGTGCGTCGCTGCGCTTCTTCTAAAAGGGGTGGAGCCCTCCAGCGGACATCGTCATCCTCGGCCGACTCAGGCATTGTTACCGTGGACCTAACCTCGGTTCCTATAAAGACCTCAAGACAGAACAAAATAAGCTCAAATCACAACTTGCAGAGGCACAACCCAAAGCTCAACATCGAATACCGACATTGTTCCTGTCCCTGCAATAGAGTACCCCCGAACCATCCAACAATCAACCCTGCACAAACGCAAAGCCATCGAACTCATCTCACAAGCGACAACATCAGCATACACTCCAGAAGGGAGTATCAATTCTGAGGGCCTCAATAAGCTACATCAGCGGGTAGAAGGTAAACTCTGCGAATCATGAGTCTGCAAGCTCGCCGCATTGCTCGACGCCCCCATTGCAAAGGCTCTCCAACGCGCGATGGACTCCCTCTTTACTGCGAAACTCGTAACGCTACTACTACCCAGAATTTAGCGGGCATTTGCGGCAAGAAAAAAAAAAGCGACAGCAAAAATGGACGACACGCACAAAGCCCTTCAAAACATGGTCGCGACTCGGGCTCAAAATCACATTACCCTTTTGACAGCGTTGAAAAACTCCTTACTCCGTCCCAGAGCAGGTTCCCTAAGGAAGCTGTACTCTTGTCCCGACAAAGATATCTGCGAGTAATCCCTAACAAGCATTCGGCAGTGAAACTGCCGGGGCTTCCGGCGAAAACGAGCAAACGTACAGCAATACATTACCTCTCTCGCACAGAATACCTCCCCCGATGTAATCACATGACAAGAGACCGGAGAACCGGCTAAGCTGTCGGGATACGCGGCGTACACTTCAGTTTTGGATGATGGACGCAGGCCCCAAGTAACCGCACTAGTTAAGCGAAACATTCCCTTTATACAGCATCACAGATGTATTGATACAGCAGCCGGCATTCTCATGGAGGTCATCCCGTCTGGAAGGCGCATCCAACAGAGCCTCTTCATCCTCAATTTATACAGCAGCCCCAAACAAGAACATAGGTTTCTACGACTCCTCACCAAAGCAGATAAAGTAGCCCGAGGAGCCCCCTGCTCATTGTAAGGGACCTAAACGCCCCTGTGGTGGCATGAGGATACCCGGTAGACCACCGAAAGCGAAGACAACTATGTCTTGACAGACAGAACCTAGGTCTTACTCTTTTCGTGGACCAAATTTCTCTCACTCGTGTGGGAAACAGTGTTAGCAGAGACACGACTCCTTTCCTGACATTCGCAAAAGGAATACTACAGGCAGACTGGATCAACACCCAAGACAACTTGGACATTGAAAATTATATAAACCGAACCATAGCTTGAGCGGGCCCGCGAAAGCTCAAAGCCGCTCAACTCTGCATCATATATTGGCATGCTTTCCGGCAGGCCAGAGCCATCACCTCTCTCCACGGTACCCGATCCCGTTGGAAGATTGGGTGGCATCCTGCTCTAGACGCATCCAGACGCAGCTGCAAGACGTGAGCTGCGTCTGCAAGATGCGAGAACGCCATGGTGGTCCCCGTAGTCGCGGCTCGCAGTACCGCGTCGCCGCGGCCGCATCAATATTCACGACTCAACCCGAAGAAGGACAAGAAACGGCCATCACTTTGGCCAACGCATGTACCAATGCACACTGCATCGTCAGCGATAAAAAACGGCCATTCGCTACTACACAAGAGGACCCATAGCACCCCAAGCACAGAAAAAACTCTCAAGGCAACGCCGTGTCCCGGGTGGGAGGAGGTATTCTGTAAGTTCACGTAATGGACCCTTCACTTCGGCTGTCACTGTTCGCTGCCGCTTCAGGAGCGCGAAGGTGCTAGCCAGTCTGCTTCGAGCTCGTGAAGCGGCAGCCAATGGCGACAGCCGAAGTGGACAGTCCACTAGGTAGACTAAAGTTAGGGCTTAATTGAAGAGCCGTTGCTTGTCCTGTGAAGCGGTAAAGCGCAGGCGTGCAATCTGGCGTGCCTCTAGAGCTTTGCAGATTGCTTCACGGGCGTATTCCGACAACGAGTCGAGAACGGCGGGAAGGAGGGTGTCAAATGGTAGCGTGGGATTTCTTCCTTTACAAGAGGTAAAATGGAGAAAACAAGCAGAGTCATGTCGGAAGGAATTATAAGTAAATGTTACAAAGGGCAGAGTGGCGTCCCAGTGATGATGGTCGGCGGAAACATACATAGCCAACATGTATTTGACAGTTTTTTAAGGCGCTCTGTGCGGCCGTAAATCTTATAGGGCGGCCCCACAGGGGCGTCTTCGTACGAAGCCGTTTGGTGTGTTGCGACACCACGGACCCGAGCAGACGGGGGTTGGACCCTCCCACGCTTAACCGTGCGTGGCTTAGCCGTGTCGGGGGAAAAGGGGACCCTGGGGTTGAGCCAATGCTGAGTGCTTGGACCTTTATGGCCCCTCGGCGGAGGCAACACACCCCTTTGGCCTCGGCTTCACGTAGACGGCACCCCCGGGCTGACCGACCCGGGGGAAATCGGTAGTTGCCTTTTCCTGTCTCTCTCTTCCTCCAACCTTCGTCTTTCTCTCTCACTTTCACTCTTTCCTGTCCTCTCTTTATTTTCCTTTCACTTCAGACTTCGCGGGCAGCAAGGGTTAATCTTGTGCATTATATCCTGCCTTGGGTATATGTATTTGGTTATAGTGGTGGCGTACAGTTGGCGTTTGCAGGACCTGTCCCTCACAGATTCTGCAGCCTCCCCTCCATGGTGGGTGGCTGGCGCCACCGCCGAAACGCATTACATATATATGGATAGCTCCTTTCCTGCACTTGCTGATCGCCTCCCGAAAGGTGGCGCACCGAAGTTTTTAAATTTTTTGGCCGACAAATTGAGAACTTTCCACGCTTCCGCGAGGTACATAGTGAGAAAACTGAGAATTTCAAACAACGCGCAGAGCGACAGCCCCTCGAACTCAAATGTGCGCCAAATGAGACATACAATCGACCATTTTCTCCTGCTGAACATAAGGCATCTCTAAACTGTTGCAACAACTCCGCACCATGTGGCGATCGTATCATTTACGAAATAATTAAGCATGCACCCCGAAACCCTAAAAACACTATTAAGTCTTTTCAGTACCATGTACGCAGCTTGTTACATTCCATCTTCGTGGAAGGAAAGTGTGATCATCCCTATACATAAGCAAGGCAAGGACCCATCCTTAGCCAGTAGTTATAGGACAGTAGCATTGACAAGCTGTATTTGCAAGTTATTCAAAAAAATGATAAACCGGCGCTTGATCTGTGGGCTTGAAAGCGGCAAAATCCTAGACCTTTTCCAATGTGGTTTCAGGGAAAGTATGTCCACAACAGACCACCTTGTTCTCATTGAGCCTTATATTAGAGATGCTTTTACACATAAACAGTTTTGTCTCTCAGTATTTTTGGACCTAGAAAAGGCTAACGATACGATATGGGGCTACGGAATCCTCCGAGATCTTTCGGCGATGGGTGGCCATGGCAACATGTTAAACACAATCGAAAGTTATCTCTCTAATCGTACATTCCGTGTAAGAGTGGGTAACGCTCTTTCTAGGCCCTTCACTCAAGAGACCGGTGTACCGCAGGGGGGCGTGCTTAGTTGCACGCTATTTGTTGTAAAAATGAACAGCCTGCATACAGTCATTCCACTCACAATGTTTTATTCCGCTTATGTCGACGACGTGCAAATAGCCTTCAAGTCATGCAATATTGCAATCTGCGAACGACAAGTGCATTTTGGAATAAACAAATTGTCCAAATGGGCAGATGAAAATGGTTTTAGAGTAAACGCCAAGAAGAGCACTTGCGTACATTTCACAAACAAGAGAGGCGTAACGCCTGTCCCAAGTATTGAAATCAAACGAGATGCCCTCTCTGTGAGCAGTGAGCAGTGAGCACAAGTTTTTAGGAATCATTTTAGAGTCCAAACTCACATTTATTCCCCATCTTAAGCATTTGAGAGCAAAATGCTTGAAGACAATGAATCTTTTAAAACTTCTGTCGCGCACAACATGGGGCAGTGATCAAAAGTGTTTGCTTAACTTGTATAAAAGTCTTGTCCGCTCACGCCTTGATTACGGGTCTATAATTTATAATTCAGCAAGGCCAAGTGCATTCAAAAAATCCTAGACCCCGTCCACCATCTGAGTATCCGCCTCGCGACTGGTCCTATCCAGAGCCTCTACGTTGAATCGAATCAGTGGTCGCTTCGTCTGCAGCGGTCCTACAGCAGTTTTACATATTTTATGAAAAAACAAGCAAACAATGAAGATCCTTCTTATTCAACAATAAAGGATGTGACCGCTGCCACACTCTTCCGTAACCGACCTCCAGTGAGAAAGACGTTCTCTTTGCGTGTAAGAAACCTCAGTGAGGAAATGGGTGTTCCAGCTCTTGAACAATGTCCTATGGCTCCAGCAAAACTGTTACCGCGATGGCAGTGGCAACTCATACATATATTGTGAAACATCGTTCGTAGACGTCACTAAACACGCAAGGAAGAACACATTCAAACGCATTTCTTGGAACTCCAGTCCAAGTTTTCGTGTACAGAGTTTTACACAGGCGCTTCCAAGTCACATGGCGCTGTTTCTTATGCATCCGTCGGCCCGTCCTTCTCGGAATCCGGTGTACTCCACCCGGAAACGAGTATCTTTATGGCTGAGGACCATGCACTATTGTCGGTTGTTAAGCATATCAGGAAATCAAAATTTCAAAAAGCAATTGTATTTACAGACTCCCTAAGCGTCGCGAAAGCCCTGATGTCACTCTGCAAACACAAAATTCCTCTACTCTATAGCTCTATTACACTCTATGCAGAGCCTATATATCAAACCAGCATATCATTATATGCTGGCCTTCGTCCTGCAGTGGACAAAAATATAGGCTGATGATGATGATGATGATATCATTATATGCTGGGTGCCTGGCCATAGAGGCATCGAGGGCAATGAAGCAGACCAGTTGGCCACATCAACTACATCGCAAGCTATTAATCCTGCGGCTGCTATTCCCTCCACAGATCTAAAGCCTTTCTTGCGAAGGAAACTGTGAGGCCACTGGCAACGCCTGTGGGACGCTGAAACAAATAATAAGCTTCACTTGATAAAGCCACAAGATAGGTTTCTGGCCCTCCGCAACGAAAACACGGCGAACTGATGTCCTATTCTGTCGACTCAGAATAGGACAGAATAGGGCGGTGATTTGCTAACTGGTGATGAACCACCAACTTGTGGTAGATGTGGGGAGAGGCTGACCGTCCTCCATGTCCTCCTGGAGTGTTCGGAAGCCGAAACGGAGAGAAGGAAACATTTCCCTGTAGCATAACACTATCATATCTCTCTTCATCCCATTATGTTCATTGGTCAACAACCTCTTTTTAATGCCAAAACAGTCCTCAGTTTCTTGAACCATGTTGTGCTACATGTTATTAGCCCAATAAGTTCGTAGCGCATCCTTTCTGTAGAGCATGTTGCTGTGATAGTTTATTTTTATAGCACATGCCTTCAGGCCCTTGTGTTTCAAGTGCTCTGTTTAGGCACCTGTGCTTCAGGCCAATTCTTGCATCTGTTATATTTTGTAAATCGCATGATTCTTCCTCAATGCATTCTTCATTTTCATAGCACACCTCATTGGTCATTGCCATGATTTTAATACAAGTATATTTTACGCACTTTAAAGAGATTATTTTTAGGCCCCTTTACAGCCGCGCCTCATCTACTTCTCAGAATTCATCGCTCCAATGCAAACTCACAAACAGTGGCATGGTGCTCTTTGGCCATAACTGGCCCTTGCGCCATTAAACACTATACATCAGCAAGTCTTAAGGTGGCACGCATTTGTCATCTTGTGTTTGTAGCGCAGGAGTGCAAGAGGTCCTGGACAACCTTCAAAATGAAAAAGCGGCCCCGGTCGGTGAGGAGCTGGCTAGGACCGCCGTAGTGAAGTATAACGTCTTCGAGCAAGAAGTCGGCGACGTCGGTTGCACAGCTGGTTGAAAGCGCCCGAGTGATCGCGTAGCCGGTCGTGTAGTCGGTAGCGACTGCTATCCACTTATTTCCGCAGACAGAAAGCGGGAAAGGGCCAAGAAGGTCAAGACCAACCCTAAAGAATGGCTCCAATGTTACGTCAGGGGGTTGAAGGCGACCAGCTGGGAGTAATGCTGGTTTCTTGTGGCGTTGCCATTTTTCGCAGGAAGCGACGTACCCGCACACGGAACGGTAAATGCCGGGCCAAAAGAAGCGAAGTCGAACACGGTCATACGTCCTAGAGACTCCGAGATAAACCACGGTAAGAGTGTCATTGTCATGAGCCAATAAAGGAAGAAAGAAAGAAGAAGAAAAAGCAGAAGAAGAGAACAAGAAGACACTAGGTGTCGATGGCAGAAATAAAGAAACAAGAAGTTCGAGAGTAAGAGCGTCTGAATAAAAGGAATACCATATGAAAGCAGAAGCGCAAAAGGGCACGCGCAGCTACGGGCCAACAGGAGAAGGGACACGCAATTGAAGAGAACAGCCCAGCTACGCTGTGGGACGAAGGCAGGCACAAGGAGCTGGAGGCCGGAGAGGACGGGTGGATCGCGGAGACGGCGGCAACCGAATGGAAGCTGTGCTTCAGCTGCCGCGGCCACGACCCGTGAGCTGAGCGAACGCCCCACCGAAAGTCGCAGTTACAAGCTGACGGCGCCGCTTCCCGGATTCCCCGCGGCTACAATCCGCAGGCAAGCGGAGTCGGCCGGGCGATCCAGGCGCCTCCGTCACCCCACCGTCCTGACCCCCGAACCAGCTCAACCGTGAGTCGAACGTCGGACTCAGCGACGCCGACTCTACGACACATCAGCGGGCCCAACAACGTGTCGCCGGAAGCAGCGACGACGACGTGAAGTGGCCACGTCGATGGACTTCATGTAAATATTTTGAACTGCATAATACGTTGTGTGCGAGGACTTAAGACAACATTTTCAATTAACCAGTTTTGTATATAGTTTCTTGTATGTTAGGGTTTTGCTATACGGCTGATAACGCGTCATTTCTTAATATTTGTATTTTCCTTATGCTCATGCCTCATAAAGGCTTTTCCTAACCCAAACGTTCCTTGCGTCGTGTTTGCCACCCTGAGACCGTGACAAAATATTGGCGAGCTTGCCAGGATTTATTTCCTGAATACTCGGTCTTCCACTACGCAGGAACATGGATTATGAGAAGCCGTTCGGTGTAGCAAGTTCTCTGGGACTTAGGCACGAATAATCGCTTAGCCTTTTCGATTCAGCAGAAAAAGAAGCTCGAGCAGCACGCGAGGCGGAAAAAAGAAGTTTTGTTGTTGAAGTTGCGTTTGGCCGATGTGTCTATCGGAAGAGATGACGCGGACAGATTGTCGGTTTCTTCAGAAATGGAGCAGCAAAGAACGAAGACAATTTGTCCACGAAAGTTAATGGCTTCATTTGACGATAAGCGAGATGACCTTGATGCTTAACTACATCATTTTGAAAGGATTGCTTTAGGACAAGGCTGGGAGCGGTGTGAGTTGGCGACAGCGCTTAGTTTGTTTTTAGTTAGAGAAGCGTTGAACGTGTTCCGAAGAATGCCAGCTTCTGAGTCAATGGACTACGACAAAGTCAAGAAAGCATTACTGCAGAGATTCAGGCTAACTGCAGAAGGATTCCGCGAGAAATTCCGGAATAGTGAACCAGAGCAATCAGAGACTGGTAAACAGTGTGCTTGTCGTTTAACAAATTATTTTGATAGAGGAATGAAAATGGCAAACACAGAGAAGACTACGAAGGAGTCAGGGAGCGTATTGCGATTGAGCAGTTCTTGACTTGTTGTAGCCCAAAACTTTGTGTTTTTTTAAGAATGTTCACTTAAACGTGTAAACGACTTCGCTGAATCAGCTGATCAATTTCTGGAATTGCAAGGCTTGAGGAATTTAGGTAAAAATGAAGAAACTTGTAAAGGAGACGATGTTGTAACCCAAGTTAGACAAGGTGCGGTACCTAAGGTACTTAGATGTTTCCTGTGCAACCGAGTCGGTCATCGTGCAGTCGATTGTCGTGTAGGAGAGAACCGACCACCGGCGCATATCATTTGTCAGCACTGCAAGAGTTGAGGACACCGCACGGAAGACTGCAGACTACAGAAACGAGAGAAGGCAGCAGGCGTGATTTTCCTAAATGGTGGAAAGTCAGCATCATCGCAAGAATGAACCAAGGATGCCAAGTATACGCATGATACGTCGAAAACCATGCTCTCGGACACCCAGGATGCGCTCGAAAAGACGAGACTATCACTGGGTCTTCCTGTAGTTGATGGAGAGATCAACAGAATACGATTATCGGTTCTTCGAGATAGTGGGACCAGCATGGCCTTGGCGAGACGGAGTTTGATTCGGGAGCAAGAACTAACAGGAGAAACAGCGGCGGTTATCATGGTCGACAGCACGGTTAGGCATTTACCTGAGGCCAGAATTCAAGTTTATACTCCCTACTTTTCCGGATGGCTGATAGTGAAGTGCGTAGATAAGCCGCTATATGATTTATTACTGGGAAGTCTACCAGGGATGAGAAGCATGGATGACCCTGATGTCAAGTGGAAGAGCAGCTGCACCGACACGGGAAAAGAGAAAGCGAAAGAAAAACAGCAGGTGCAACGATCCTAACATTGCGACAGAAAAAATTAAGACTACGGAGGATAGTCCAGCAGTGTCGTCAGCGATAGCTACAAGATCAAGTACGCAGCGAACATTGAGGGCTCTGAAGTTACCTACAACCGAAGTACTGGCGGTGACGCCAACAGAATTCGCAGAAATGCAAAGAAAGGATGATTCACTACAAACCTGCTTTGACAAGGAAGGAGAGTCAACTACAAATAAAAAACGAACAATTTTTGAATTCCAGAAGAAAAATGGATTGTTGTACAGAAGATGCAAGTTTACCTCGGGAAGAGATGTGATGCAGTTGGTGATTCCTAAATCACTACGAGGGACGGTCTTGATTTTGGGACACGACAGCATCGTGGCCGGGCACCAAGGTATAAAAAGAATGGTGGCGAGGATCACAGAAGAATTTTTCTGGTCAGGACTACGAAGCGAAGTAATGCGATATGCAAATCCTGTGACATTTGCCAGCGGACGATACCAAATAGACGAGTGAGCCGAGTTCCACTTGGGAATATGCCAAACGTTGACATGCTGTGATGATGTGGATAGTGGCGTGGGGTGGAGAGAAGACTAGCTTGGAATGATGATTGTATGGCAGCACCAAGAAGAGGATTGGTGATGGTGATAATGGATGATGACCACGTGCCATGAACAAAGAAGTGGACGAGAGCACGCAGAGCGTGAGAGCGAGCGGCAGCCTCGAACGCAAGCTCGCAAAACGGCGGCTCCAGGCTCGGGTACCGGCGACCGGGTGTCGAGCTACCGTGCGGACCTGGTCGGGGATCCAGTTCGTGGCTGGGCCTTCCTGCGCGCCAGCGGCCTGCTGTGATAGCGGCCTGGTGCAGTGCTTCCTGCTTGGACCGGGACGCCTGAGCTACCAGCCTGCTGAGCGAGCCCGAGGACTGGCGACCGGGCGTCCTGCTACCGTGCGGACCTGGTCGTGGATCCCGCTCGTGGCTCTGCTCTCCTGTGAACCAGCGGCCTGCTGTGATAGCGGCCTGGTGCAGTGCTTCCTGCTGGCCACCGGGGCGCCTGAGCTACCTGTCCGCCGACCGAGCCCGACGTTATAGCGGCCGAGGCGTTACAGGCCAGGCGTTACTGGCCAGCTACAGCAGTGGCCTGGTGTTCTACCGGCCTGCTGTTTTCTTCCTGCTGCCACGTCGCGACAAGGTGCGGCGCGACAGCAGCGACGAAGCCACAACGACGCTCCACCGTCACAACCACCGTCACGGGCACCGCAGCGACGAGGCACACGGGCGAGTGGTGACGCATGAGTGCTAGGCACATGTTTATATAGGACAAACGATTCGCGGACTCTAGTCCACGTACATGTAAATCGTCTGTATGTAAATAGTCTGTATCGTGCTAGCGTGTCTGTTAAAGTCTGTGTTTCGTGTAGCAAGCTCCCGTCTGCCGTGTCATTATTAAAGGATCCTGGGCCCAACTGGAAACACCGGCGAGTTTGTTGTTGTGTTTTCACCATCATCACAATCTGGCGAGCTGCCAGGATCCGCCAGTAACATCGCAAACGCGGAGACCGGCATTCGGGTGTATACACGCAGCACTAGACCGATATGGATTTAGAGAAGTTAGCCGCCACTGCAGCACAGTTAGGCTTGACTTGCGCTGAACTTCGCGAGTGGGTTGAAAAAGAACAGGCTAGGCAGAGGGACGAACGAGCAGCTGAGCTAGAGGCAGCCAAAGCAGCAGCAGAAAGTCAGCGGTTAGCCGACGAAAGTCAGTGACAAATCTTGCAGCTGAAGCTCAAGCTTCAAGAAGGAGCGCAGAGCGAGATATCTGCCCCAGCAGCGCCCGTATCGTCACCAAAGCTACCCTGCTTCAATCCCCTGAAGTTACTGCCACTGTTCGATGAACGACATGACGACCTCCACGCGTATCTGCAGAGGTTTGAGCGTGTAGCTACTGGACAGGACGAGGCAGGTTGTAAACTTGCATCCAAGGACAGAAAGGCAATGCATATAAAAGAACTAATCAAACTAGGCCAGAGCATGGGACTAGAGAAAGCGGAGTTGAGAGACTGGGTGGAACATCAGCGGTCATTGGAGTGTGAGAGGCGTGCTGCTGAAAGAGAAATGGAAAAAGCTCGCCATGCAGTGCAGCTTCAAGCTGAGCGAGTGCGTCATGAAGAAGAGCTATGCGTTCTCAAATTGCAGATCGCAGCTCGTGAAGCGCTCACAAGCGCTAAGACTTTCGGCAGCATGACTCCATCCGATGGCGAAGCTCAAAATGGGGTGATTGCCTTGTCTTCACCGCCTCCCGCAACCCAGTTATTAGCTTTAGCAACGGGCGATGAGGCGGCTCAAGGTTGCTTGACGCGTGAGCAAGCATTATATGTTTTCCATGATCACGAAGCTCGCAATGTTCAAAAAGCTAATGTAAGAACTGCCCTAAGCCACAAAGATAAACCACAAGAGTTGAACTTGGACTCACTATCAAAGCAGTCTTTAGGTTTTGATTGCTTGTTGGATTCATGCACTTCAACCGAAGAGGCTGCTGGGCAAACGAGAGTGCATGCGAACCCCGTCCTCAATGACACGAAACAAGACGCAGCCTTGTACTCTGGTATAACCAGCGATAGAGATTACCAGCAATCTCACCCAGCCAATCTTTCTCAATCCATGAGAGTGGACTCACCTATGATGTCAAAGAAAATGCCTAGTATCCAGGCAGTGACTCCAGTGGTACTTAAGTGTAAGCGTGAGCAGCCTATGTCAACAGCTTATGAGAAATTCAACATGTGAGGTGAACCGAAGGTCTATCAATGCCTGTAGGTAATAATCAAGCGCGTAGTCACTCACCTTCATATGTGAACGGAGACGAGCAGACAGATGTTCGGAATCTTCCACTAAATCATGAAAAAGTTGATTCGGGGAATTCGACAGCTGATTTCGATTCTAAGATCCCAACAAGATTAGGGATATCAGACAATCGCATTGGGCAAGCTGACACCAGGCGCATAGGAGTGGCTGACCTCACCCGACGCAGCACATCTGGCGTTGCTTGGCATGCCTGGTTAACACATGAAAGACCGATAATTAGGATTCAGATATCCGCGGTTCGGTTGATCTGGGAGCGGGTAACATAATAATTCAGTGTACCTGCACCGGCATGCTCTACCCCGGACTCTGACAAAGATGTGAATGGTTTTTCGTGTTTCTTGGACACTATTGTTGTGTGCCATCGTGATTGTCGCGCACAGTACTGCAGTTTTTTTTATTAGAACTTTGAATTGTGTTAGAACTTTAGATTTTCTTGTGAGAACTTTGGCTTGTGTTCCGAAGTCTCCACGTGTTTTGTCATCAGTGTGTACACATGAATTGTTTGAAAACCACGAACTTTTCTTGAACGATCGCACGTGCCTGCACTCATGCACACCCTCCTCCTGTGTTGTTTAGTATAGTTGCGGGCAACTATCTTAAGTGGGGGGCCCTTGTGATGATGTGGATAGTGGCGTGCGGTAGAGAGAAGACTAGCTTGGAATGATGATTGTATGGCAGCACCAAGAAGAGGATTGGTGATGGTGATAATGGATGATGACCACGTGCCATGAACAAAGAAGTGGACGAGAGCACGCAGAGCGTGAGAGCGAGCGGCAGCCTCGAACGCAAGCTCGCAAAACGGCGGCTCCAGGCTCGGGTACCGGCGACCGGGTGTCGAGCTACCGTGCGGACCTGGTCGGGGATCCAGTTCGTAGCTGGGCCTTCCTGCGCGCCAGCGGCCTGCTGTGATAGCGGCCTGGTGCAGTGCTTCCTGCTTGGACCGGGACGCCTGAGCTACCAGCCTGCTGAGCGAGCCCGAGGACTGGCGACCGGGCGTCCTGCTACCGTGCGGACCTGGTCGTGGATCCCGCTCGTGGCTCTGCTCTCCTGTGAACCTGCGGCCTGCTGTGATAGCGGCCTGGTGCAGTGCTTCCTGCTGGCCACCGGGGCGCCTGAGCTACCTGTCCGCCGACCGAGCCCGACGTTATAGCGGCCGAGGCGTTACAGGCCAGGCGTTACTGGCCAGCTACAGCAGTGGCCTGGTGTTCTACCGGCCTGCTGTTTTCTTCCTGCTGCCACGTCGCGACAAGGTGCGGCGCGACAGCAGCGACGAAGCCACAACGACGCTCCACCGTCACAACCACCGTCACGGGCACCGCAGCGACGAGGCACACGGGCGAGTGGTGACGCATGAGTGCTAGGCACATGTTTATATAGGACAAACGATTCGCGGACTCTAGTCCACGTACATGTAAATCGTCTGTATGTAAATAGTCTGTATCGTGCTAGCGTGTCTGTTAAAGTCTGTGTTTCGTGTAGCAAGCTCCCGTCTGCTGTGTCATTATTAAAGGATCCTGGGCCCAACTGGAAACACCGGCGAGTTTGTCGTTGTGTTTCTCCATCACACATGCCATTTCAGAAAGGAGCGATAGACGTCGTAGTACCAATAAAGCCGGTATCAGCAAAAGGAAACCGCTATGTTCTCACGATGGTCGATATGGCGACAAGATATTCAGAAGTCATCGCCTTAAAAGGCATAGATTCAATTCAGGTTGCTGAGGCTCTAATAGAGATGTTCTCTTGGTGTGGTCTGCGCCTGGAAATTCTTAGTGACCGGGCATCCAACTTCACATCTGAACTAATGAAGGGGTTCAACAGGTTGCTCTCGATAGAGCAGTTGCTCACAACGCCGTATCATGCTATGGCGAATGGCTTGGTAGAAAGATTTAATGGCACACTGAAGAACATGATAAAGAGGATGTGTCAAAAAAGACCTACGGATTGGGACCGTTACCTACCAGCATTATTGTTTGCATACAGAGAAGTGCCATAAGCAAATCTCATTTTCACCGTTCGAGATGTTGTATGGACGCACGGTTAGAGGTCCGTTAACTATCCTCAAGGAGATATGAAGGACTCGACACTGAAGTCAAAACGACATACACCTACGCGTTGGAACTTCGAGAGAAACTGGAAGAAACGTGCAAGTTAGCACATCGCAGTTAGGAGGAAGCCAAATAACGCTACGAAACCTATTACAACAAGAAGGCGGTGACAAGACGACTCAATCTAGGAGACGAAGTACTTATCCTTCTACCCAGTGATGGAAAAAAACTGTTGATGCAGTGAAAGGGACCATTTGAGGTAACCCAGAAAAGGAACTAGATGGATTACGAGCTCCTGGTGAACGATTCTAAAGAAGTATCTCACATCAACATGTTAAAGAAATATGAAGAGAGACATAATTCGCAAGTTGTCAACATGGTAGTCACAGAAGAGAAAGACGACGTGGAAGTACACACCTACAACTATAAGAAAACTATGGGGCTAGAAAAAGCAGTCATTAATCCATGTCTGGGTGGAAAAATTAAAAATTAAATTATGGGGTTTTACGTGCCAAAACCAGTTCTGATTATGAGGCACGCCGTAGTGGGGGACTCCGGAAATTTCGACCACCTGGGGTTCTTTAACGTGCACCTAAATCTAAGTACACGGGTGTTTTCGCATTTCGCCCCCATCGAAATGCGGCCGCCGTGGCCAGGATTTGACCCCGCGACTTCGTGCTCAGCAGCCCAACACCATAGCCACTGAGCAACCACGGAGGGTTGTCTGGGTGGAGAAGAAGCAGCAGTGTTAAAATAATTATTACAAAAGTATGAGAAGGTATTCTCAGACCTCTCAGGAAGAACAAATGATTGAGTGTAAGTTATAATGCACCACGGACACACCGGTGTACGTCCAACAATACCCATTGCCGCTTGTGGTTCAAGAGTCTATCGAGAAGGAAGTTGGCGAGATCTTACGTCAAGACATCATTAAGAGGTCTACATCCGCTTACAACGCACCTTTGGTCGCTGTCAAGAAACCATATGGCTCTAATAGGCTTTGTGTAGACTTCAGGAGGTTCAACAGCGTACTAGTGTCTGATTCTGAGCCAATACCAAGAGTGGACGTTGTATTTGCAAAGGTGGCAACAAAAAAGTTATTTTCAAAGCTTGACTTAGCGAAGGGGTACTGGCAAATACCCATGAAGAAGGCATCCAAAGAAAAGACGGCTTTTTCAAGTACAAATGGGCTATTTCATTTCAAGTGCATGCCATTTGGAGTAAAGACAGCCGCTGCAGTATTTAGGAAACTGATGAGAAGCGTACTTCACGGTCTGAAAAATGTGGAACGTTATATTGACGATACTTTCGTGGCGACAGACACTTGGGAAGAGCACCTGGAAGCATTAGAAGGATTATTTTATAGGTTACAGGAAGCCAAGCTTAGCATCAAGCCAACGAATTATGAATTTGTTTTTCACGCGGTGTCATTTTTGGGACACAAATTAGGCATGGGACGCATTTCGACGAAAGAGCAAATACTAGAGAAGATTCAAGAATCAAACCCACCGAAAAACAAGAAAGCAGTACAGTCTTTTCTGGGGTTGACAGGGTTTTACAGGGACTTTATTCCACATTATGCGGAGATAGCTGATCCTTTGGTGGAATTAACAAAGAAAGGTGCAAGCAATACAGTGAAATGGACTAAAGCGCAAGAGGACGCATTTGAAACACTCAAGCAGCGCATGGCCAATCCTCCCATTCTGTTGGCGCCCAACTTGGAAAGCGAGTTTGTTTTGCGCACAGATGCATCAGAGAAAGCTCTTGGGGCGGCGTTGCTGAAAGAAAACGACAATGTATTCCATCCGGTATTCTATGCAAGCAAACGATTGTACGAAAGGGAAAGTCACTACTCGACTGTGGAAAAAGAATGTTTAGCTCTTGTATGGGCTGTCAAACGGTTTCACATATACGTTCATGGAAAAGATTTTAGGGTGCAGACAGATAACCAACCCCTTGAGTTCTTAAATAAAGCAAAGTTAACTAATTACAGAGTGATGAGATGGAGCCTTGCGCTTCAAGAATATAGCTTCTATGTGGAATACAATACATTTTATGAGTATGACTTCATAGTACATGGCGTGACAAGTGTTATAACAGTTTACTTTAGCAGTGTTGTGGTTTAGGAGTATTGGACAATGACTGTTTTGTGTGCAATAGTGAAATCGACGACGTGTAAAGTGCAGTGAATGAGTAAATTGAAGTGTTGTGTGGGGAACGTACCCAGTGGTGCAAATGACAAAAATTGTGGAAGACATCAAGTGGTAATGTTGGACCGACATATCAAGACAATGCAAACATCCATTACAAGGAAAAAGAAGCAGTTTTTCATATAGAAAAACTCTTGAAGGTGGGCATATATTTCATGAGCCAATAAAGGAAGAAAGAAAGAAGAAGAAAAAGCAGAAGAAGAGAACAAGAAGACACGAGGGATCAATGGCAGAAATAAAGAAAAGTTCGAGAATAAGAGCGTCTGAATAAAAGTGACACCATATGAAATAAGAAGCGCAAAAGGGCACGCGCAGCTACGTGGCCAATAGGAGAAGGGACACGTAGTCGAAGAGAACAGCCCAGCTACGCTCTGGGACGAAGGCAGGCAGAAGGAGCTGGAGGCCGGACAGGACGGGTGGATCGCGGAGACAGCGGCAACCGAATGGAAGCTGTGCTTCAGCTGCCGCGGCCACGACCCGTGAGCTGAGCGAACGCCCCACCGGAAGCCGCAGCTACAAGCTGACGGCGCCGCTTCCCGGATTTCCCGCGGCTACGATCCGCAGGCAAGCGGAGTTGGCCGGGCGATCCAGATGCCTCGGTCAGCTCACCATCCTGACTCCCGAACCAGCTCAACCGTGGGTCGAACGTCGGACTCAGCGACGCCGACTCTAAGACACATCAGCGGGCCCAACAACGTGTCGCCGGAAGCAGCGACGGTGACGACGGGACGTGGCCACGTCGATGGACTTCATGTAAGTATTTTGAACTGCATAATACGTCGTGTGCGAGGACTTAAGAGAACATTTGCAATTAACCAGTTTTGTATTTAGTTTGTCGCATGTTAGGGTTTTGCTGTTCGGCTGATAACGCATGATTTCTTAATATTTGTATTTTTCGTATGCTCATGCCTCATAAAGGCTTTTCCTAACCCAAACGTTCCTTGCGTCGTGTTTGCCACCCTGAGACCGTGACAGTCATGTAGCTTTGTGAGCACAGTTTGACGCATCTGTGTAGGGATCACCAAGAGCAGTTCAGGACCGTCAGGGTGCATGTTGTAACGGTACAAGACGCCATCCTGCAGGACAAACATACGCATAGAAGGCGAAGGTGTCTCAGAGTCCGCCGGAGAATGATGTCTCGCAAGTAGGGGTCACGGCGTTGCTCATCTGCGATGTTCTGAAGCGCCGTAAGCGACAGCACGCAGGTATACTTGCAACTGTCTGGAAGCTCCGGTGGTTCTATTGGATGGCGCGACAAGCAATCAGCATCTTCATGCAATCGGCCACTCTTATGCACAATTGTGTATGAGTACTCTTCGAGTCTTAGACCCCACCGACCGAGACGGCCAGTAGGATCCTTTAGGGATGAAAGCCAGCATAAGGCATGATGAGCTGTGATAACTGTGAACGGCCGGCCGTATAGAAGTACACTCTTAGCATGGTAACGTTTGGGTTAACCTATAATTGCAAGTACCTTATAATATTAAGGTTACTCAGCGACTAAAAAAACTTGATCTTTGTGTTTTCGTGAATTTCTGTCGCGGCGAGAGGTTACATGTGCCGAATCGTAAATTTTAAAGGTTACTGTAACGCCAAATGTCTTGTAACCTTTACATTGTAACCTCTAAAAGAGTTGGAATTCGTGGCTTAGGGGACCTACTGTATGGATTGGAAGTTTACTTATTACTGTGTCGTATTGCGATCCTGATGTGGTGTTTCTCGCCGGGACAAACCTTTACGATATGTTGTGCGGCCGAGGAAATGAGGCAGGTTGTACTAAATTAAGATTTTATTGATGCCAGTGGGGATCTTTGGTTTCGCAATGCAAAAAAAAAGTTAAATCGTGCACGAGCGTGCGCTCAAGTCAGCAGCAATTCATTCGTCACTGATCTCTACTGCATACATTCCATTATAATCTTAAAGGAAACCACAGAAACAGTGAACATACATCGGAGAATATTGTGGCAAACGATGTTGTGGCATGAATTATCACTAGGGTTCAATGTGATGGAAAGCCCCTCACTACCGCTGCAGGCATTTTAGGCTATGGTATAAAACATAGACTTGTATACCTGCACTAAAACTAAAAGCGGATCCATTATGGTGATTGAATAAAATATTTCTACCCAATATTTTTTTTTGTTTTTTATTATTTGCTTGTGTATCAATGCTTCCTTTAATTCACACTGGTTTTATATTCTCCTGAAACGCGACAACCACTGACAGCGGGCGCACATTTAAGGTCGCACGTGGGCGCACGCTAGAGTACTGTAAAAGCTCGACGACCGAAAGAATCAAAGCGTCGAGCATGCCAATAACTAATCTGCAGGGCGTGAAAGATGCTTTGTAATCAGACTTACTGTGCAGTGCAACTGAATGTTTTGCCACCGCGCTTTTTACAGCGTAAGCTCTTATGGCTCATTCCAATAGCCGTTTCGGGTCGCGATGATGCCGCCGCCGCCACGTAACGGCTATGGCCGGTAATGCGGCGAAAAAAAAGTACCCGGCCTCTGCCGGGATTGAACCCAGGCCCGCGGATACTTTACCACTGAGCCACGCAAGCGCTTGCTATCGGGCAGTGGAAGAAAAAACTCTATAAACGCAGACATTCCGAGCCTCTGCCAGTATGGTGGTGCCCTCTAGTCAAGGCGCCGACGACGGGATGCCATTCAGACGAGGCGCCCAAAAGAAAACGCAATGCGCCGTTTTCTTCAGTATGGTGGCGTAATCTAGTTAATGTGCCTGCAAACGCATCATGCGCAGCTCGCCAGACGCTGGGCGGACAATTCAGATCGTTCTCGTCAAAACGAGGCGAAGAGACAATGTCTCGAAGACCCTGGTGTACGTGGTGCGGAAATCGGAGCTACTCTTTACCCGCTCCACCAGCTTACGCTGTGAGTATGCTGCGTGTGCCGCGCAGGCCTGTGTCCTTTTTTTTCTTCTTTTCTTTCTTTTTTGTATTTTTGACGTATTATAAGGAGTGGTTCCTAAATTAGAGCAAATGTGGGGTTCACTAGAGAACGCCAGACACGCAACAATTTTGCCCGCTCACTAACACGCGAGAAAGACGCCGCTACATTCATATGACAGCGGGCGACAGCCGCTCCAGTAATGTCTCGTAGAGAGATGAACGTACACTCACGGTATCAGGCCACAATGGCGGCAGACCAAATGAGCAGGGAGAAAACATACAAATACAAACGAATAGAAACATCCTGAAACATTAAAATATTAGCATCTTTATATATATGGTAGTGTGACACTTCGACGGAACTGTAGTTTAATTATTATCTTCAGTTGCGCTAGATGCGGGGCGTAATCAAATGCGCTTCAGCTTCAGCGAAACATGAGCGCCGTCATATCTCCTCTGCATTGCGCAGCTCTCGCGATGCATGCCGGGAAGAGCATCGCCGGTGTTGTCGTCAGGGCCCGCACACTCGCGAGTTCGCCAAATGGCCACAGAGGCCGAAAATATCGCTGCTAACAAAACAAGCTTAGTACATCCCCTCAAAACTATACCTGCGTAAGTTCAGTAGCTCCCGCTAGAGGCGCCGTAATAAGCGCAGTTTTAACCTAGAAACTTTCTTCCGCGCTTAGCGAAGCGTTTATATTACAGCACAAAGAGTAGAAAATTATTATTCTTAATTAGAGATTGTACTATTGAGTACCAACTCGGTTCCTTTTTTGCCATAAAAACGTGAAATAACGTCCATCATCATCGATCTCCCACGTGACCTCTGGCCAGGATTTAAAATTTTTACCGGTATTTTCGCGTACACGGCAAGCACGGATTCATTGGTTCAAAAAATAAATTATGGGGTTTTACGTGCCAAAACCACGATCTGATTATGAGGCACGCCGTAGTGGGGGACTCCGGAAATTTGGCCCACCTGGGGTTCTTTAACGTGCACCTAAATCTAAGTACACGGGTGTTGTCGCATTTCGCCCCCATCGAAATGCGGTCGCCGTGCCGAGTCGTCTATGTCCGAAGGCGGAGTCAAAAGCGATGCCTGGTCAGAGCCCGCGATATTTTCCGCGCTGGAACCAGGGAACAGCTGTTTGTGCGCTTTACTCTGCGGTATCTTGTTCGTATGATAGAGACTTTTAGGCGGCACGATAAGGTCTTCGATAATTAGGGTCTCAGCGATGCCAGCCGCCTGGGCTTCCATTAGCGAGACCTCACTCAGTGCGTAGCAAATGGTCGCACGTTCAGTCAACGGTTGCTGCGAAATCCCGAGGTGTGGCTCCGGCGGGTCGAGAAGTTCGTCGCCTGCGCAATCCACAGACAGATCACTGTTGCGGACCGGTAGCTCCCCATCATCGAAGCTCGACGGAGCCGCGATGTTCAGAGGCGTAGATGGCCATCGCTCGTGAACTCGAACTTCGCTTCCGCCAACAGTTTTTATGGGTTGAACAGCTCTTCTGGAAAACTTAAGCTCGGAGACCACCTGGCGGTGGGTTGACACGGATTCGCGAACTTTCTCTGGATCGGGGCGGACGCCGGAAAAATCGGCGAGGTGGCCGAGCACAGTTAATTGCCGGCGGCCGAAGTGATATTTTGATGAATTGAGCTGAAGCCCAGCCTTGCGGAAAACAGAAAGAATAGTCGAAAGACGCTCGAGGTGCGTGATAAAAGTTGGTGAAAAGACAATAACGGCATCGAGGTAGCACAGGCAGATTGACCACTTAAAACCGTGAAGGAGAGCGTCCATCATACGTTCAAATGTAGCCGGGGCATTATATAACCTGAACGGCATCACTTTACACTGATAAAGGCCATCAGTAGTAATAAAAGCGGTCTTTCCACAGTCCATGTCGTCAACTGAAATCTGCCAGTACCCGGAGCGAAGGTCTATCGAAGAAAAATACTTTGCACCATGTAAACAACGGAGGGCGTCATCTATCCGCGGCAGGGGATACAAGTGTTTTTTGTTATTTTGTTGAGATGGCGATATTCGACGCAGAAGCGCCAACTGTCATCCTTCTTGCGTACGAGGATGACCGAAGAAGCTCAAGGGCTGCTAGAAGGCTCAGCGATATTTCGGGCAAGCATCATGTCGACTTCCTTCTGTATGACTTGGCGCTCATTAGGAGAGACGCGGTAGGGCCGTCGGTGTATCGGGCTAGCGTCGCCGGCGAGTATCCGATGTTTCACAACTGACGTTGGACCCAGTGGCCCGTCATCCAGATCGGAAATGTCCCGGTACGAGGCGAGAAGGCATCGAAGTGCATCCGCGTGGTGGGCCAGAAGGTCAGGAGCGATCATAGTCTCGAAAGGTTCTAAAACGCGCGTTGTAGGGCCCGAAGCAGAAGAGACCACCAAGTACCACCAGATAAGGTAGAAATATGCTAGTCGGAAGCCGGGGCCAAGGTTGCAAGAGATATGCCCTGAGGTAGCACTCGAGGAAGAGGCCAACATTTGATACAGGAAGACAGGTGGCATTGTCTTTTATGCGGACAACCGTGTGGGGAAATGCGACATTGACGTAATCGCCGTCGGCGACAGGTGGATCGGGTGAAATGGCAATATAGGTCACGGCTCGGCGAGGTAGGTGAACGTAATCGGTGGAAAATTGTCGACTGTGCGTAGGATCAGGAGGGTCAACGGCATACGGTAGAGCGAGTTAGACAACACCTGCAGAGAAGTCAATAATGGCCGAATGTGCCGACAGATAATCAAGGCATAAGATGTTTTTGTGTGGGCACCTCTCCAAGACAAAAAAAAAATACAGACGTATGGTGTCCGGCTACAGTGACACGGGTGGCACACATCCCAGTGACAGCTGGAGTTCCACCATCGGCTACGTGGATGACGGCGAGCGGACCAGGAGTAAAGACTTTCTTTAGGCGCGTACGGAGGTACGAGTTCATAACTGATATGTGTGCTCCTGTATGAATAAGTGCTTTTACAGGTATACCGACCACGTCCACGATGATGAGGTCGCGATGGCCAGGCAGTGTAAGTAGTGCATTTTCGTGTCGGGGCGTCATGGCAGGCTTACCTGTCGGAGCTGCGGCCGTTAGTTTTCCGAGGAGTGGCGGGAGTAAGAAGGAGACCGAGAGCGACGAGGCCGAGGCGAGTGGGAAAGACGTGGGCGTGGCGAAAAGGTATGGTTTGGTCGTGCGGGCAGAGATGTTAGCGCGTTGTCTTCTTCAATGTGTGTCGGCGGGCGAGGACTGCCAGGCGAGTGCCGGGTATTTCGATAGCTTGGCCAAGGCTACGAGCTCCTAGAACTGCGACAGTGGCGAGAAATATGTCCGATGCGTACACAGCAGACGCAGATAGGCCTGACAGCTGCAATTCCTCCGGGTTGCGATCAGGAGGAAGAGCGTACGAACTTCGTGGTAGGTCGCGCACGCCTGGTGAACGGCAGTCGGGTCTGTGGACTGGGCTAAGTGAGTGGAGTCCGACATTGGCCACCTGTAGCCGTACAATGGTCTGAATGACAGATATTGTTGCGTGGGAATCGTCTGTTGTTGCATCGCGGATTTGATGGGAAGGAAGTGGAGATGCAGCTTCAATCTCCCGGCGGATGATCACAAAATAATGTCGGATGCAGCCGGCACGGGTGGCAGATGGAGGTCCTCGCAAGTAGAAGTTGCAGCCATATTAGGAAGGCTAGAAAAGTTGTGAGCACTAAAAGGGCTTTTCGCTTCTTCGAAGCGGCGGCATTCAGCAATGATGTCCTGCACTGTCGAATATTTCTTGAAAACGAGGAGACTGAAGGCGTCGTCCGCGATGCCTTTTAGGATGTGTCCGACCTTTGCCGCTACCGATATCTTCTCGTCAACCTTACGACAAAGCGCAAGCACATCCTGAACATAAGTCACACAGGACTCAGTGGAAGTCAGAACTCGATAAGCAAGGTCTTCCTGCGTGGCACGCCGGCGGCCAACAGGCTTGCCAAACAAATCGATGAGCTTTTCTTGCACAAATCCGAGCGGGTGAGCTCCTCTTCATGGTTACCAAACCAGACGCGTGCCGTTCTCGCGAGGTGGAAGAGCAGGTCAGCGAGCATGACGGTCTGGTCCCAGTGATAGCTCGCGCTTACCCGTTCGTAGAGCCTGAAACCAATTTTCGACGTCGGTGTTATCCGTTCCGTAAAATGTGCCGGTTGTGCCAGGATGACAGTGCGCGCAGGTGGCGACGAGCCCGAACCATTCTTGCCTTGATCTGACATGGCCGAGCCATCAAAGGAGCGCCCGGTGCGTAAATTCGTTGTGCGTCTGGGATACCCCACACCTTCCAGCAAAATGTTACGGTGAAAGAGAGGTTTAGGTTTTATTTACATAATATTTATAAAGCGCCAACTGGCATACAAGGCATACAAGACGCAACACCAGTCCACGCGACATCAGAGAGCGTTGTCTTCTATATTGTCCTCAGCGTTGTCTCGAGCATTCCTTGGTAACAATATTCCTACTCCAAGCAGTTATTTTTTGAGGCTACTGTGTTTTAAAGCACTCTTTATTTAACGCGATTCGGTTGCATCCTCCGGCACTGCCAATGCTTCGACTTTTGGTATAATTACCTGAAGACGCCTTTGCGGAAGGGAAGAAGTGTGATGAATGCGAAAAATAAGAACTTATGAAACATTACTCTGTGTTTCTATGACTTCCTTTTCGTCACAGGTCGGCCACTATTTCACGTGTTTATAACTACTGTAGGCGAAAGTATTTTATGACCAGAAAAACAAGTCATTACTGTTAGTACAGTGCCATAACATATAAAGCATACATCCGTACAACTAAAAAAAAACAACAACAAGGCAACGACATGGGCTATTCGGCTCAGAAAGTTTGACCTAATACTCAAGCACTCAATGTCCTTCACAACGAGCATACTGTGGTCAAGTTAATGTAGAAGATATACGCCTAACAGGAGCCTTTCTTTCAATGTTTACGTCGTCGTTTACTGCACAGAGAGCGTAACCTCCTCACCTGGTAATATGTTGCTGTAAAATATTTCCACATATTCATCTCTGTCTTCTCGTTGGTGTTCATACTGTAATCCTGCTACCGCATTTAGCAGTCTACGAACTAGGTCGTCAGGTTTATCAGTTGGCAGCACTGGTACCGTGGGTGGCGGTCCGTCTGTACAGTCGGTAAAAAAGTTCCTGTAATAAAACAGGCTATCTGAGCAAATATGCTGCATCCCAAAGTAGCCCATAAAAGTGTTTTGCAAGGACAACTGGGAAAGAACAATCAAAATGAACATCTTCAAGCCACTTGTTTATGTTACTAGAGAGCTGACGGGGACAAACTTATGTAAAGTTAATTAGCCAGCGATAGTCTAGCGATGTGCATAGTATAGGCTTTAAAAATTAAGGTGATATGTTCATGAGCCAAAGAATAATGCTAATTTCAGCCTGTGAACTATTGAATTTTTGCTGCAAATATTTGCATTAACAACAACAAAACGCAAATGTAAAATGCTTATAGATTATGGTAAATACTTCTAAAGCTGCGTAAACGAATTTTTATGATATGTAAACCGTTTTACTTATATTGCAGTAAAAACGTTTCTCTTAAACTGTGAAAATTGCCTAACGTTCTTTCTTGACGAGTGTAATCAGACTTCTACGTTTTAAATAATTGAGAAGACATCAGGACTGCTCAGTTCCAGTGACTCTTCAATGTCTCAAAAGGATTAGGTAAAATTATTTTCAGGTAGAAGCATATTTACGACAAATTTTATCACAGCGTAAGCTGTTATGGGCTCATTCCAATAACCATTCCAGTACGCAATGTCGCCGCCGCCGCCATTGGACGACCCGACCCTCCTCCAGCATGGTAGCGTCATCTAGTTATGGTGCATGCAAACGCAGCGTGCGTAGGCGCAGTCGACGAGATGCGATTCAGACGAGGCGCCTCTTTCCTCTTTACCTCCTACTCCACCTCCTCCTTACGAGGCTGCGCCGTGCTCCCTGATGGGGTGCAGAATCTAAGGGTCTCTTTCCTCCTTCATAATCACCAAATACAATCAACGTGATTCCGATATGAGATGTGCGCCACGTATTCTGGATACCTCTTCCAGCGGCCGTGGCTCTTCGGTACACGTTATGGCTTTTACTCGCAAGGTACGAACCGCTGCTGAAGAAGAGAATCGTAGAGATACGTGCGCGGCTGCAACCAGGCATCATCGGGCTCTGCAGACTGGTGTGCAGAGAGCATTACAAGACGCAACTAGCCGTCGACGCCGGGCGGACAGTTCAGATTGTTCTCCTTAAAACGAGGCGAAGAGACTCTTTCGCGATGACTTTGGTGTGTGTGGTGCCGAAATTGGAGCTACTCTTGAGCCGCTCCACCAGCTTACGCTGTGACTGTGCTGCGTGTGCCGCGCAGGCCTGTGACTTTTATTGCAATAGCAATTATATGGACACTTCAAGCGGATTTGTGTCGTCACCGTCGCCCTGAGATTCCGTATAAAGTCCAAAAGCAATAAAATCATCGCCGAGCGCCGTATGCGCGAGTGAAAGCGCGTGGCGATGATGCGCGAGTGTAAGCGCGCGGGGTACGCGCGCTATCACGGAGAGCGATCGCACGGCGGAAAGCAAACGCGACCGTCGCGCGAAAGGCCGTGGGGAGGAGGGAGGTGGGGCAACGCCGTGCTGTGGCACCAAATGCGTATCTTGCAACCACGCGCAAGGGCAACTGGCCACTCAATCTCCCACGCGAAAGCAAGAAAGCGAGAAAGCAGAGCGGGGAGAGAAGGGGGGGGGGGGACGGCAGCTCCTACTCTGCCAACAACTGCGCTTGTACTTTGCCCGGCTGTGGCGGTCGCCCGCACCGTCTCCCAAAAGCGATCTCCACACGTCCCTGACCTCTGTATGCGCCGTGCATTCGCCGCTCAGTTTCCGTTGAAGCGATAGACCACACGAGCCTTCGCCCGCTGCGGCGGCTGCGCTTGCTGCCAGCGTTTTGACAGTCGTTGTCTGGGGTCATTCATTGTGATCTATCCATGTTTGCTTGTGAGCGCTGAAACCACGTTTGTTAATTCAGTTAGTAAGTGAATGTGTCCAAGTTTATGCAGCCGATAAAACTGCTATCCCCACTCCGAATAGCTCTCTACTAATTTGCTATCACAATTGATGTTTCGGCTTTCGGGCTAAGCTGCGACATTTTTTGTCGTAAGAAACCATCATTCTTCGCACCATGTATTTCGCACCATTATAAAAGTAATACGCTTGACAACACTAGCATAAATATCTTCACCATCAGCCTTTATTTATGTCCACTGCAGGACGAAGCACTCTATCTGCGATCTCCAATTACCCCTGTCTTGCGCTAGCTGATTCTAACTTGCGCCTGCAAATTCCGTTACTTCATCACCCCACCTAGTTTTCGGCCATCCTTGACTGCATTTCCCTTCTCTTGGTATACATTCTGTAATTCTAATGGTCCACCCGTTACCCATTCTGCGCATTACATGACCTTCCCCGCTTTATTTTTACTCGTTATGTCAACTAAAATGAAGCGTGCCGCATTTAGGCCACGAAAGAAGAGGAAGAACAAAGGGGACGAAGGAAGAGGAGGACGAGGAGGGCAGTTTCAGTTAGAATAAAATGGCGTATACCATCCGTCAGTATTAATCTATGTGTTTCCTTTAGTTGTGTTTACTAGGAACGCTAAATAATTTGGCGCAGCCCGACAGGATGTGGGTTACATTCTTCGTTGACCAGACCTCGTTGCAGCGCATTATCTTCACTGGCTACCAAGTGCAAGATGAACCGTCAACAAGTCCTCCACGGCAGGTCAGCTCCCCTGGCCTCGTCGACGCAGTGCTCAAAGAATTGTCCATATGCCGTGAGGAACTTTTGCAGACAGGGTCAGTCAAGGTGAACCTGCAGCTGGCGACAATAGAAGAGCTTGTTTTGGCACCCATGCGCCGTGGTTATACGACAGAGGATATGTCATCAGAAAAGGTGAGCCACGTTTTGCAAGTTTTCGAAGTGCAACAGCGACAGATGATGCAACAAAGTCAGCTTATGGCAGCACTATCCGTGTCTCTGAGGAAAGGAAAACGAGCACCGGATATGGTTGAACCTTATGTTTTTGAAGGTGGCTTCGAAGACCCGCAACATTGGTTATGGTATTATGAGTATGCTTCTACTAATAACGGGTGGCTATCCGACGAAAAGAAAGTACAGAACATGCGACGTTACCTTGGTGTCACTGCCATAAAATGGTACGATCTGCAGATCCTGGATCAAAAGCCAGCATATTGGGAGAAGTGGAAACGCATCTTCCTGGTGGCGTTCCAATGCAATCCATTGGAGAGATGGCAGTTGGTGCTACGCTTCAGCCGCACGCGTGGCTCCTTACTAGAGAAGCGTCGTCTGATGCGCATGGCAGAACCTGAACTCTCATCACTCGCAGTTGTATCTGTGGTAACGCTGGGACTCTCAGTATTCGAAAACAGGTCCAGCTGAAAGCCCGCGATGCAATAGACGACCTCATGCGGTGTCTGAAAAATTTGCCCGTGGAGCCAAGACAGGAAAGTCCTTGCGGAGAAGAATTACTCCTGGACAGCAATGAGCTCGTAGAACCTCAGTCGCATATACGATCCCTCACATTCGCAGGAAGACTTCGGAACAACGTTTTGAAGTCCTCGAATTGCTGCTCAAGTAGTCCTGGTAGCACTCTACGCGTTCCGACTGCCGGCAAACGCCACACAGAACTGGGTAAAGACGATCGGCCTCTCGTGAAATACTGCCACGAAACTGTGTACTTCGCATCTTCTAACCTACTTCATGTCCCTGTCAAGATTGACGGTGTTGAGATGAACGCACTCGTGGACAGTGGAGCGTCTGTGTCCATCATCAACCAGAAAAGAATAGACACCAGACGTCTCCACAGTGGGAGGACCCTACGTGTCCAGGGTTACGATGGAGCAGTAAGCTCCCATAATGAGTGGGCGTCTGTAGTGATTGAACTTCAAGGACATTTCGTAAAGAGCGATGTACTGGCAATACCTGACGTCACCTATGACTTCCTTTTATCTCGCCATGACATGAAAAAGCTCGAGATAAACCTTTATTGGGATGACAGGGTATTGGTTGAAGAAAATGCTAAACTGGCGAAAAGCGGAGAGACACCAAGCCCTCTAAGATTAGTTCACTTGAAGAAGACATCAGAGCAAAGTATCCAGAGCTCGTATGCATAGAAAACTATCCTCCGCCGATGAAGTCACATGCAGTTCCCTTTGAACTCGCAGACAAAGCAGTGGTTCGGAAAGCACCATACAATATCTCAAGAGAGAGAAAGGCTTGTTTGAAAAAGGAGTTGCAAGCAATGTTAGACGCCGACATCATCCGACCATCAATTTCACCGTTTGCTTCGCCTATAACAATCGCTCCTAAAGACGATGGCACTTTTCGTCTTTGTACCACTTATAGGATTCTAAATCGCCAAACAGAATTATTACTTTCCCGATGCCAAAAATTGATGCTATTATCGATGAAACTGGTGGTTGCCACTGGTTTTCACGGATCGATCTCTGCAAATGCTTTTGGCAGATTCCCTTGACCGAGGAGACCAAAAAGTACACCGCATCTGTTACGCCTTTAGACTTGCTCGGATATAATCGATGGTCTTTCGGTTGGAAGAATTCCCCAGCGTGGTTTCAAAAGATCATGAATGACATCCTGAAACCATACTTGGGCACCTTTTGCAATGTTTATATGGACGACATAATCGTTTTCTCGAAGACAAAAGAAGATCACAAAAGTCACATTTCCCTAGCTCTCCATGCGCTCAGCCTCGCACATCTCAAATTAAACTTTAAAAAAAGTGCATTCTTCCAAGAAAAAGTGGTATTTCTAGGCAGGCCATTTGACGGCTGTACCAAAAGCACAAAGCAGGAATCCGTTGATTTTCTAAGTTGGTGAAGCCTTACGACGTACATTCGCTTCGTGTCTTCCTGGGCCTCTCTGGACACTTTAGGGCCTTTAAAAGAGACTATGTAGTCAAGACACGATGCCTCACACTATTGATGCAAAAAAATGTAACATTCCTGTGGAATGACGAGTGCGAAAGTGCCTACCGTGAGCTAGTAAGGCTTATATCATCCGACCCTATTCTCCGCATTCCTGACTTCTCGCTACGGTTTGTGATGCATCGCATTATGCAACTGGGGCAGTGGTTTATCAGAAACTCGCAAGCGAACCTGACCACCACAGTCATCATGTGGTGGGATACTACAGCTATACATTGCTGCTGAACTGAAGCCTGCAGAAGGTTAAGGTCCTTAGTCATTTGCTGCAATTCGTCTCCATTGTTGCTGAATAGTTCAATGTCTTCTGCAAATCGAAGGCTGCTGAGATATTCACCGTTGTTCGTCACTCCTAAGACTTCCCAGTCAAAGAGCTTGAATACTTCTAAGCATATAATGAATAGCAATGGAGTGATTGTGTCTCCTTGCCTTTCTTGATAGGTAAATTTCTACTTTTTTTGTGGAGAACCAAGGTAGCTCTGTAATCCTTGTAGATGTTTGCGAAAATATTGATGTATGTCTCCTGTACTCCTTGATTACGTAATGCCTCTATGACTGCTGGTACCTCTACTGAATCAACTGCCTTTTCGTAGTCTATGAAAGCCCGTATAGAGAGGTTGATTGTACTTCGCACATTTCTCGATTACCTTATTGATGACATGGATACGACCCAGCGTAAAATATCCCTTCCTGAAGCCAGCCTGTTCTCTTGGTTGGCTGAAGTCAGGTGTTGCCCTGATTCTATTGGAAATCACCTTGGTGAATATTCTATACAGTACTGAAAGCAAGGTGATGGATCTATAATTCTTCAATTCTTTAACATCTCCCTTCTCACGGATTAGTATAATGTTGGCGTTCTTTCATTATACTAATCCATGCAAATACCTCCATGCAAATGGATTAAACTGTTTGCTTAGGGAAGTAAACAGGTGACTTATCAGGAGGTAGTAGGACTAGTAATAAGCCGAATGGTTAAAAACGTTGTCAAATTCATGAAATTGTGCATGCAGGTTGGTGAGACTGAAATTCATAGCACATTTAGTGATCATTGATAGGGAAACTAAAAATTTTAACCGAATACTTTGGTATGTGAGCACTGTGTCAAAATGGTAAATGCATTACAATGAGGCACTGATACACATGACACTGTTTATACAGAAGTTTTTGACTATTGAAAAATGTCAGATCAGTGACTGTTCCTGATTAGACTATAATGCCAATCACTTATTCCTTTACCTGAATATCAAAGAAGTTTTGATAGAAGTTCATGACATTCAGTAGATGTCAAGAAACAGCAGCTCTGAAAGTCACTCCAGAAAAAAACTATTGTAGAGAAGCTCTGAGGGGTGCACTAAGTACATAGCTGCTTAAATAGAATGCCTTGATGTTGAACATTGTACTATTGAGCTAAAAGATGTGTGACATATCATTTTGATACTAATAAAACTACTACTATCATTTTGATACTAACATAATTGACTACACCAAAGAATACAAGTATTTAGGCGTCTTTCTCACGCATAATCTCTCCTAGACTAGTTACGTCACTTCGATATCAGCTAACGCTTCCAGGTCATTAGGATCTCTACATCGAAACTTAAGAGCTGCGCCTTCCCCACTACGAAAACTAGCTGATTTAACTCTAGTCCGACCGCAAATTGAGTACGCCTCTTCCATATGGAATACACATAAAAAATATCTCGTCGACCTCCTGGAATGCATCCAGAATAAATCGAGTTGTTTTATTACAAGCAACTACAGCAATCTGTCAAGTGTAACCAAAATAAAGCTCGAGCTCTCTTTGCAACCACTATCTACTCGCCGTGACATCGCTCTGCTATTATTGTTTCATACATTCATTCACGCGGCTGGTCTGTCATTACCAAACGTGGAAAAAGCACCTCAACGTCACAACAGCTACCTAATAACTTTAGTTACACCCGAGTTTATGGCAATACATAAGCATTCAGTTTTTCAGCTTTGCCTCGTGCGATACGTTTATGGAACGCTCTTCCAGATGACATTTCCTCCCACTCAAAACACAGTGTATTTCGTGATCTTAAATGCTAGCATTTTTTGATGCTTCAGCCGTATAGCACATTCTTGCGTTCTTGTTTCGCCTGAATTCTTCTGCGTGCTTATTAAACATTTCAAGTGATCATTCGGATTATGTAGACGTGCACTTAGTGGCACTAATGCCATGTGATGTGATCACCGTAATGTCACATTTTGCTTCCTGTGTTTTTTTGGCTATTTCTGTTTATTTTTGCTGCCTGTGTTTTTCCGGCTATTGCTGTTTATTTTTGTGTTATAGTATTTCTGATATATTTATGCTGTTCGGATATTTCTCTTGTTTTACTAATGCCTTTTTTATGCTTATATGACCATGTACATCCTCCCTTATCCATGCCTTCTTGAAGGCCTGTAAGGTGCTGTAAATAAATAAATAAATAAATATATTTTAGATGAGTTGGTGAATTTGTTTACTGGACCACGTATGTGGGTTTAACCTAAAGTACCAGTACATTGAATAACCTTTTCTTGAGTGGCAAAGCTTAACAAAAGTTGAAAATACAAATCCTTGCAAACGAAAAACTACAATACTTTTCATGCTTAGTTACGAATGAGGTTAATGTTGATAGCTGACGTGTCTCTTTGTGATGAAGATGAATCGGAATGTTTTCGAGGTTTGAGTGTTCTTGCGAATGTATTTAAGGCAGTGTTTTCAAAGAAAATGGGTAATAAAAGTGCTGCATTCAGGGAATACAAAGATTCTGAGGGCATGATCATGAAAGTACATGGGTACGTCCAAGTACTTCTCTGTCATTTATTTTGCAGAGAACATCTCAATGCAAGTGCAGTTTCTCGTAAGTGCAGTGCTCTAGTTCTTACAATGTGCCTAGTTACATGTTCTCTCCTAATTCCTTCTCTTTCATAGAACTTAACGCGGAAGCACATTGCATTGCAGTTAATATAAGTGCTGTATCATTATTTTGCTGAATCTGTGGCAAGCAGCATAACAGGTTCCTATGCTATTTAGTCACTTTAAAAAAACTTGCACTAAATACTGGCATGGGTATTCGAGGAAATGGCACAAAACGAGACGAGTAATAGCGGTAGAATATGAAACGGCTAAGTGTCAGTCTTCTACCATTAATCAAGTAAAGGGCACAAAACAAATAGCAGAAGAAGGTCAAAGAAACAACAAGAGGCCTAAAGTGGTCCCTCATGTACATAATAAGGGTAACCTACAATCTGAAAAAGATAGCAAGTCGGCACGGTGTCAACGGTGAACTCGGCGCCTGCATGTGCCTTCACATCAATGTGAGGGAGGTTGACCATGTGGCAGTAGAAATGCTTTTTTATGAATTATAGCAAGAAGGTGACAAACATGTGACACACCTATATTATTGAATGTGTGCGATATACAGTATCTCAGGGAATGCTTTTGTGATGAATGTCTTGAGCTTGCACTTGCACTGGCGGGGGAAGAGAATGTTGTATACTAGTCTTGCACTTACTCCACATAATAAAAAGTTGTTAGTGGCACCTGTCCCGTCCTGACAATGTGTTGTCCTGTTTCATGCCATTTTCACGAAAATGAATGTGTACCAACTAGGTCAACAAGATGCTTTAGACCTAGCACCCCTTTAGTAGCCAATACTAGGCATATGTTTATACAACCCTGTTCACATGTACTTGCATTCGACCCATATTTAACTCCTTTAGACATATGCAGAAATACTATATACTGAGAGTGATCATGATGAGTGGACGAGTCGAGTTAATGCCTGACCAAGCAGCAGCCAGCAGCCATGCCTATTCACAAGGGCAGGCAAAGAGGGATTCACTTTAAAATTACCATGGAGCAATGAGCTAGCAACCAAAGGAGACAATGAAGATAAGGTTTTTTGGACAGGAGCACTATTTATTGACAAGCAAGCCCAAGAAAAGAGCAACGAATGAGACATATAAAGAATGGCTAGTGCCATTATTGCAAGCTGCTAAGAAGTCAGTTGATGCAGAAGACATATAGAGGTGCCTGGGCACATCCATCTCAGAAATGAATATTATTTTACAGGTATTAGGCAGAGTGTTAGAACTGGCAAGGGTTCTTTCCCCAAAAGAGCACCAATCACCTGCAATACCTGTAATGCTAAGGACTCTGCCATGCAGCTGGTACTTCACCAGTAGTCACATATATAGGCTGTCCCAGCTAACGTTAGCCAAGCTATTTGGAAAAAATGATTGAAAAACTATGATGCAAAATACGATTTTAAAATCTTGGGTGTTCGGTTGTCAGACCTCTGATGACCACACGCCTTAGGTTTTATAATTGTATCTTGCACCATGGTAATAAATGTTTTTCTGTCGTTAAACAGCTTGGCTAACGTTAGCTGGCACACACAGTATAAAGCTATGTATATTGGAATCTAAGTGGTGTCTGCTGTGACACATTGTATAGTTAAAACTTCATGAACATGTATTCTAAGTGAGTGAGTGAGTGAATCAGTGAGTGAGTGAGTGAAACAACTTTATTCGGTCCACAATAGACGCGAGTAAATTCGACGTCACTTGGCTTGGCCCACTCAGAGACCATCAGGTCAAACCTGACGGCAGTCTCGCGGGCTCTCTGGACTGCTAGGATTTGAGAGGTGTGCCTTAATAAGCTTCATCATTTCCTCTTGGGTGAAAAGGGGACCGCCAGAGGCGCAGCCACACAGGACATGCTCAAAGTTCATATAACCACAACACAGGGGGAAGTCCGGCCTTGGTAACCGTTCGTGCATTGTGTGCAGTGCCGTTGTGTACATTGTGTGCATTGTACATTGTGTGCAGGTGCATTGTGTGCAGTGCCGCAGGGCTCGAGTAAGTGCTTGTTTGCAGAAGTCTGAGAGTGACTGCCTGGGCCCTGTACTGCGAGGAGTGCGGCAGAGGCAGGAGTATTTTTGATAGATAATTATGTTTGCAGATCTTGTTGTACGAGTAGAGAGGCTCGGATTGCCCAGGAGAGGACGCATTACCCGGCGCACGGTAAATCAAAACTCGTGCAGCCGAGTGTGCCTCCTCGTTGGGGTTGAGCGAGGCACCCTCAATGTTTCCAAGCTGCGCAGGGAACCAGGCCAATGAGTTATGTTTGAGGTCGTTAGCGTTTTGGATATGTAGGGCCTGGGCAGCCACCATTTCCATCTGAAAGGCCCTGATGGCGGTCTTGTAGTCTGAATAAATCTTGTCATGTACACCATCCGTCAATGCAAGGGCAATGACAACCTGTGCTGCAACGCTGGAACTGTAAGTGCGGATGGTAGCGCAGCTGATGGTTTTGGAATCACAGTCGATGACCACTAAGGAGAAGGCTTCTTCTTGAGCGTATGAAGCAGCGTCTACGAAGCATGTTCAATCCTTATCCAAGCGGGCACTGGCGAGCAGAGCTTTACCCCTGGCTCGTCTTCGTCCTTCGTTGTAGGTAGGATGCATATTGCGTGGTATCCAGTGTATAGAAATCTTGGATCTTACGTCGTTAGGCAGCTTCACAACGTCGGGTCCGACGACCGTGGGGTTACGTCCCAGCATGCCAAGTATGATTTTATCCTTGTAAGCCTGGACATTATTTGCAAGTGCAAAATAACACTGATGTGGCCAAGCAAAGATGAGTGAGCACTTCATAAATTGGTGTATTGACTGAGATCCACAAATTTATCTGTTCCTTTCTTATTTTAACCGTTGCGGTCCGTTGTCGGGCAGGGCCCGACAACACAAGACGGCCGTAGCGGTCCACTGTCGGGCACCGCCCGACAAGGGTGTTCGGGGGTAAAATCTCGCGGTTTTTCTCACTGCGATTCGTGCGCATTCTTTGTATACATGATGTGCCGTCTCTTGAGGGATAAATAAACTTTGTTTGTTGAAGTTTACTTCTCTTTGCACTAGGGTGCAGCACAATGTTCAGCACGGCTTCTGGATACCAGAGCGTTCTCACTTGCGCACAGAACAGCACGTTCGTATGGTTCGCTGAGAAGCATGACCACTTTTTCATCGCGTGCGTTTTACGGTGGCACATTTAGTGAAAGCTTCTAGAGGTTTTCATTGTCAATAGCTTTATTTTGAGGCACACACAGCTGCAGAATCATGCTGAGAAAGAACAGCGACACCTGCAGTACCACCGCAACCTCTTACAATAGCTGGTGGGTGACGTGAGGGCTAGAGCCAAAAAACGGGGCCCGTCTGCGAGGACGGATTGCGAGGAAAGGCTAGATGGGAGGAGCCATTTCATCTACAAGCTACCAGGCTGAAATAGCATACTGTGCTGTTGGTAGCGATCGAAAAACAAACGGAGGCAGGAGGGATACTGTGTTTTTATGCAAAACCTGCAGTAACAACCCTGGCCTGCACCCAGAAAAATGCTTCGAGCGGTATCACACGCTGCTCAAATATCGGTAGAGGAGTTGCCTGCAGAATGCAAAAGAAAAACTAAATATCCTACGAGTTTTTCGTCCACAGTTTGTGGTTTTCATCACGACGCTATAAACTGGCAAAATAGTTTCGGACCGGGACAGCTAGAAAGTGGGTAAAAGTGGGTAAAAGTTTATGCAACGGGAAGTTGCATAACAGTTTGGCATTTATTGTGAAAACTTGCAAACCAATTAACCTCATGATATCAGGCAGACTCATCTATGCAGTGACTAAACATGGACAGGTGTGGAACAATATACCGTACATATATTGTACACAGCTGTGCAGTATACCGTCGCTGGGATGAAAATTGCAGCCTCAGAATGACTGGGCGCAGGTTAGAGAGATTTTGAAAGAACGAAAGAAAAGCGTATTTTCCATCAGGGCCCCAAATCAAAGCTCACATTTTGTTACGGAGCCTTATGTATGTGGATCACAATCGTAGTTCATTCGATTTCAGCTTTTGCTACTTCCTACCTTTCTATGGTCACAAAGTGTCGCTAAGCAGAAAATGTTCTCGGCCGAATGTGAGCGAATTCATATGCGCCCTTTCCACACCGGTCACAGAACCAAGGAGAACTTCGCTTGCACAAATAAACAACGGTCGTAGCGAACCAGTCCGACGCAAGAACGAACTTCGACCGCCGTTCTCGATCTACAGCTGGGGACTTCGCGGCCTCGCCCGTCTGCGCGCCAGCCTCGAGCCCCGGGAAGTACTCTTTCCGCGAATGCTCCGTTTTTTCGCCTTTGACCTGCGTTTTTTCGCCTCAATAATGTCTTCTACCTCTTGGGGTCAACACCCGCCCGAGTGAAACCTGGCGCATCGCCCCGTTGGCTCTGCCCGGCCACTCTGCGCATATTTGCTTCCTGCCGAAACAGCAGCGATTTAGATACGTTATTGTACACAATTACAGCAGCATTTGAGCAATTATGGTCACACACGAATTGGTTCTGACTGTAGCCCGCGAATATTCGCTAAATGTTCTGCACACGTATATATCATACATACATAATTATGGCGATAGGTTACAGCCGGCGATCAGCTTAAAACAAAAGGTCTAAAAAAACTTGTGATAAGTGCGTATATATTGCCATGCGAAGCCCCGACGCAGGCGTAGTGTTGTGGTGTAGTGGTTACAGTGTTTGCTTGTCACGCGGTTGGCCTGGGTTCGAATCCTCGCTGTCAATGGTTGTGTGTGTTTGCCTTGATGTGATGGTTGTGTGTGCAGTGTTGTTACCTATGATTGGAATGTGTACAACAACTGCGAAAATGCCAGTAACGTCCCTCTGAAACGTGGAGTAACGGAAGTGTTCTTTTTTATTTTTCCCCAAAATTTGCCCGTAGGGCCGCATATATTTGGGCCGCATATTCTTGTGCCGCTTAGTAAGCCGGAAAGATTTCATCTAGAATCCCGCTTAACGAAATTATCGGTATGCGGCCCATTATTAAGCGGCCTTTACAAGGCAACGAAGAGGGCCATTGACAACAAGCCGCATATTCAGAAGCCACATACGCGTGGGCCTCATAAGTACAGGCCGCATACGAGTGGGCCGCATAAAATGGGCCGTTTATTAGTGGGCCGCATATACAGGAGCCGCATAAGTTAAGCCACCTACTATTGGGCCGCATACGCAGTAGGCCGCTTACAGTGAGCCATTTATAAGCGTCGAAATTTTGATCTACTATCCGCCCTATATGCGTTGTTTTAAGCCGGTATTTGCTAAGAGTGTAATTCAAGCCCTACGTTCGTGCTTTGTACTCAAAATACGGAGAGAACCAGGTGGTATGACTGCAAATGGTGAGGCAAATGCTGTGACGACGTCCAAGATGGCATCCTTGGCACATGGCATGACACGCTGGCAAGCTGTGCAGTGGTTCGCTCTCGGAACTGCAAGGGGCTTCAAATGATGGTGGCAAGCAACCGAGGAAAAACTGCCAATGGAAGACAAATGGACTGTTGCACGTCCATATTGCATAGTGCATATAGCGCATATTGTGGCTGTCTGTTTCATTGTTTCGTAAGGGTAATTGTAGGAGAAGGGCGTCAGTCTATCGTCTCAGTCGGGTATCATAAGGGCCAAGAATGTCGGCAGAAAATGTCAATGCCCAATTTTTAGAGTGTTATCGATTTCATACCAAACTGTCAAATTATTTTACCTAAGTGAGGACTTGTTTGAGTAAATCATTCAGCCTATTAAGTGACTTCGCGTTTTTGTTGTAATCAATATGTAATAAAACTAGTTCTGTGAGGGTACTGTGTGCAGGATCGCCCCAGAAAGAGATAGATGCAGTACGCAAAAGTACACACACGCGTCACACTTGTATTTGAACACACCTATTACTTAGAAACAGCAAACACGTGCGACAGGCAATGTAATGCGTAGGAAGGGTAGCCGGTGGATCATTAGAGTTACAGAATGGATACAAAGAGAAGTGAAGCGCAGTCGAGCACGGCAGAAAACTAGGTGGGGTGGTGAAGTTAGGAAATGTGCAGGCGCAAGTTGGAATCAGCTAGCGTAAGACAGGGATAATTGGAGATCGCAGGGAGAGGCCTTCGTCCTGTAGTGGAACTAATTATAGGCTGAAGATGATTATGATGAATCAGCCGACAGTTCATGTCGGCTGATTCAGCAGATGCAGCCGTGTCGAAGATGTATCAGCACTGGTTTCGGACAGCAGCGCCACACGGCAGGCGCTGTCTGGCCACGTAGAGCTCAGCTCGTCCTGCGCCATGGTCGATGAACGGGAGCCTCTGCGTGCCCGGTTTTCCGACGGCGGTGTTGTGCTCGAGAGCACACAGCAGCAGCCCACCATGTCACGTCCACAGCCAGTAAGGTAGCCCTGCTTCCGCTCTCCCAAACGCTCGTACAGCAATGCTCAGCACCACCAGGCATCCTGGACCAGTTGTCCAGTGGGAGAACCGGACGAGGTGGTCTATCAGCTGGTGAGAGCGTCGGTTCGAGTGCAGGCGCAGTAACTTAAGTGGTGATATAGGCTGGACACTCAGCAAGGAAGCTCTGCCTTCGAACGTCGAACCTCGCACACTGCACACGCTGTCTCGAGCCACGCTTCCCGAGGTGCCACTGCCGCTGCTCACAAACGGGCGTTGATGATGATGATGACCACAAAGTCTTTGCCACATATCCACTCACGGGTATTGTCATTTCCTGTTCGCCACCACGGCGCACTACCCTCCTTTGTTGTTGTTTGCTACTCCCGCGTACCATATAATATTACAATACCCCCCCCCTTTTTTTCTTTCTATAAAGTTGTACACAACTGTTCTTCATCTGCCTGGGGTTTTACGTGCCAAAACTAACTCTGATTATGAACCACTTGATAGTGAAGGGCTGCGGATTAATTTTGACCACCTGGGGTTCTTTGACGTGCTCTACAACGCAAGCACACGGGCGTTTTTGCATTTCGCCTCCATCGATATGCGGCCGGCGCGGGCGGGATTTGATCCCGTGATCTGGGACTGTGACCTAGGCAAGCTGTTCCGACAAACAGCTTCTTGTCACAGTACTTCTTTCTGTGTCTTTTACAGAGTGAAAATAAACTTGATTGATTGATTGATTGATCTCATGCTCAGCAGAGCAGTGCCTTAGCTGACTGAGCCACCGCGGGTATTCTAACCCAGGACACGGGATGAAAAAAAAAGCACATGCATGATTGCCCAGATTGTTCATATGAGCACAAGAGACAAATTGTTCACAGGGTATTGTGCACAGTTAAATTAGGAACTATAACGTACAAGTTTGTTCGCTTTCAAGTCATGACTAAGCACTTGAGCGGTGGCATTGCTCAATCACAATTGGTATATTGTCACGTAGTAGTGACGGTAGAGAAAACAGTCGCAAAACTGTGTATGACGAAACTGGTTGTTTATTGGGC
This sequence comes from Dermacentor silvarum, assembly GCF_013339745.2. Lineage (NCBI taxonomy): Eukaryota > Metazoa > Arthropoda > Arachnida > Ixodida > Ixodidae > Dermacentor > Dermacentor silvarum. Next base: position 152,562,912 of record NC_051158.1, on the reverse strand, counting down.
GAACCTGTGCCCACAAAAGCAAGCTACACTCAAAGCACAACGATAGCGGCGAACACAGTCGGCGATCGTCGAAAATCGGATCAGCGGCGAAACGCGTCGGCTTTTATACCTGAGACATCGAAGGTTCTAGATTAATCCCTGATGCCCGCGTGTCTTCCAGAAAGTTCTAGACAATTCGCCTCAGTCATGCAATCAGATAACAGAAGCGTCGGTGAAAACAGGCAATGGGCAGAAGCATCGATAACGTTCTAGAAACTTCCGATACATGCAGGCGCGTCCTGCGCCGTGCGATAACGGTTAACATTTGTGAGCCGGTGAAGAGCTGTCACCGGTGAAAGATAAACATGTATACGTGTCAATACCCTCCCCTTAAAAAGCATCGTCCCGATGCTACAAACACGAAAGCGAAAACAAAACAATGCGTAATAAACAACAAACAAACAAACAAACAAACAAAAAACAATAACAAAGTAACGAAGTACCTAAGGTCGTCAGCGGGCGTAGAAAGGTTTCAGACGCACCACATGGATGACTTCAGGTCGTGCCCGGCGCCGCTGTGATTGCGAAATGCCGTCTGGCACGACCTCATAGTCCAGTGCGCCAATACGTCGGATTATCTTATATGGTCCGAAATAGCGACGCAATAGTTTCTCGCTAAGTCCTCGTCGGCGTATCGGAGTCCAGACCCAAACACGGTCGCCGGGCTGGTACTCGACGTAACGTCGTCGTAGATTGTAGTATCGGCTGTCGGTCCTCTGCTGGTTCTTGATGCGCAGGCGGGCGAGCTGTCGATCTTCTTCGGCACGCTGCAAATAATTGGCAACGTCGAGATTTTCTTCGTCAGCGACGTCTGGTAGCATGGCGTCAAGCGTCGTTGCCGGGTTCCTTCCGTAGACAAGGTTGAACGGTGCCAGGTGCGTCGTTTCTTGCACGGCCGTGTTGTATGCGAAGGTCACGTACGGGAGGATGGCATCCCACGTCTTGTGTTCGACGTCGACGTACATTGCCAGCATGTCGGCGATGGTCTTATTTAGGCGCTCGGTGAGGCCATTCGTCTGCGGGTGGTAGGCGGTGGTGCGGCGATGGCTTGTCTGGCTGTACCTCAGGATGGCTTGAGTTAGCTCTGCCGTAAAGGCCGTGCCTCTGTCGGTGATGAGGACTTCTGGGGCACCGTGACGCAGGAGGATGTTCTCAACGAAGAATCGGCCTACCTCGGCGGCACTGCCTTTGGGCAAGGCTTTTGTTTCGGCGTAGCGGGTGAGGTAGTCCGTAGCGACGACGATCCATTTATTCCCGGACGTCGACGTCGGAAAAGGCCCCAGTAAGTCCATCCCGATCTGCTGGAACGGTCGGCGAGGTGGCTCGATTGGCTGTAGAAGTCCGGCTGGCCTTGTCGGCGGTGTTTTGCGTCGTTGACAGTCTCGGCATGTTCTTGCGTAATGGGCGACGTCGGCAGAGAGGCGAGGCCAGTAGTATTTTTCTTGTATCCTCGCGAGAGTGCGTGAAAAACCGAGATGTCCAGCCGTTGGGTCGTCATGGAGAGCTTGCAGAACCTCTGGACGCAATGCTGAGGGTACCACGAGGAGGTAGTTGGCTCGGAGAGGCGAGAAGTTCTTCTTTAGAAGAATGTCGTTTTGCAAGAAAAACGACGCCAATCCTCGCCTGAACACCTTCGGCACAATGACGGTCTTGCCTTCCAGGTAGTCTACAAGGCTCCTTAGTTCTGGGTCGGCTCGCTGTTGTTCGGCGAATTCGTCGGCACTGATTGGTCCCAAGAAAGTATCGTCATCCTGGTCGTCCTGTGGCGGCGGTTCGACGGGGGCGCGAGACAAGCAGTCGGCGTCAGAGTGCATTCGCCCGGACTTGTAAACGACGGTGATGTCGAATTCTTGAAGTCTCAGACTCCATCGTGCGAGGCGACCTGAAGGATCCTTCAAGTTAGCTAGCCAACACAAGGCGTGGTGGTCGCTCACAACTTTAAAGGGCCTGCCATAGAGGTAGGGGCGAAACTTTGATGTAGCCCAGATGATGGCGAGGCACTCCTTTTCTGTTGTGGAATAATTTGCTTCCGCCTTCGATAGCGACCGGCTAGCGTAACTTACAACCCTTTCTAGTCCGTCAGTCCTCTGCACAAGCACGGCGCCGAGTCCTACGCTGCTTGCGTCGGTGTGGACTTCGGTATCGGCATTTTCGTCGAAATGCGCAAGTATTGGCGGCGATTGCAGGCGTCGCTTCAGTTCTTCAAATGCTTCGACTTGCGGCGTCTCCCACTTGAACTCGACGTCGGCCTTCGTGAGATACGTCAGTGGCTCAGCGATCCGTGAAAAATTCTTGACGAAGCGCCTGTAATAGGCGCACAGTCCAAGAAATCTACGCACTGCCTTCTTGTCAGCGGGCGGAGGAAAGTTGGAGATGGCCGCAGTTTTCTGAGGGTCGGGGCGCACTCCTGACTTGTTGATGACGTGGCCCCAAAACAAGAGCTCCTCATATGCGAAGCGGCACTTTTCTGGTTTCAACGTGAGTCCGGAGGTCTTGATTGCTTGAAGAACTGTTTCAAGGCGCCGGAGGTGTTCCTCGAAGCTTGAGGCAAACACAACGACGTCGTCCAAATAGACGAGGCAAGTCTGCCACTTCAAGCCTGCCAGTACTGTATCCATGACACGTTGGAAAGTGGCAGGCGCCGAGCAAAGACCAAACGGCATGACCTTGAACTCGAACAGTCCGTCTGGTGTTATAAAGGCAGTCTTCTCCCGGTCCCTCTCGTCGACTTCGATTTGCCAGTAGCCGGTTTTGAGGTCCATCGACGAAAAATACTTTGCGTTGTAGAGTCGATCCAAGGCGTCGTCAATCCGTGGGAGGGGGTATACGTCCTTCTTCGTGATCTGGTTGAGGCGACGATAATCGACGCAGAAACGTAGGGTTCCATCCTTCTTCTTCACTAACACCACGGGGGACGCCCACGGACTCTTGGACGGCTGGATGATGTCGTCGCGTAGCATTTCGTCGACTTGTTGCCTTATGGCCTCGCGTTCGCGTGCCGAAACTCGGTACGGGCTCTGACGGAGTGGGCGGACATATTCGTCGGTTATAATGCGGTGCTTGGCGACAGGGGTTTGTCGAACTTTTGACGACGACGAGAAGCAGTCCTTGTATTGCAGGAGCAGAGCTTTTAGCTGTTCTTTCTTATGATTGGGAAGGTTCTGATTGACGTCGAAAGTTGGTTCAGGTACTACAGTCGTTGTTGCAGGTGCACTGGAATCCGTGAAGGCGAACGCACTGCTGGCTTGTACTATTTCGTCGATGTAGGCGACCGTGGTGCCTTTGTTAATGTGCTTGTATTCGGGGCTGAAGTTCGTGAGCATCACCCTTGCTTTCCCTGCACGTAGCTCAGCTATGCCTCTAGCGACGCAAATTTCACGGTCGAGCAGTAAGTGATGATCGCCCTCGATGACGCCCTCCATGTCTGCAGGCACTTCGGTACCGACGGAAATCATTACGCTGGAGCGAGGCGGAACGGTGACTTGTTCTTCAAGCACATTCAAGGCATGGTAACTGATGCTTGTATCCGGCGGTATCGCTTTGTGTGTTGAAAGCGTTATCGACTTGGACCTTAAGTCGATGACTGCACCATGTTGGTTTAGAAAGTCCATGCCTAGGATGACGTCCCTGGAGCAGTGCGGCAGGATTACGAAGCTCGCCGGGTAAGTGCGGTTGTTTACCGTGACTCGCGCTGTGCAGATTCCAGCCGGCGTTATTAGGTGACCTCCCGCTGTCCGTATATCGGGTCCTTGCCAGGCCGTCTTCACCTTCTTTAACTTGGCGGCGAACGTGCCACTGAAAACTGAATAGTCGGCGCCAGTGTCGACGAGAGCGGTGACGTTATGACCATCGATGAGCACGTCTAGATCGGTAGACCGGCGTCTGGCGTTGCGGTTAATTCGTGGCGTCGGATCACGGCTGCGTCGGCTTGCTCTGCTGCTGCTACGTCGCGTCGGAAGGTCTTCGTTCGGCGGCGATGTGTTGTCAAGGCTGTTGCTAGGCAGCGTGCTGATATCTCGTCGTGATGATTCGCGAATCGTCGTCGTCGTCGGCGGCGGAGGATCTTCGGCATTGCGTCGTACAGCAACCGAACCTCCATCGGTTGCTGCCTTTAGTTTCCCGGGTAAGGGCTGGGAGATCGGCCCCGGGTGTGGCCGGCATACAGGCGGCGATGCGGCGAGATGTAGCGGCCTGGTGACGGCGAGCGTGAGGGTCGTCGTGGTTGCCACTGGGCTCCGGCAAGGTAGTCGGCGATGTCACGTGGTCGCTCGCCAAGCTGTGGACGTGGCGCGTTGACGGCGAACCCTCGTAGGCCCATCTCGCGGTATGGGCATCGGCGGTAGACATGGCCGGCTTCCCCGCAGTGATAGCAGAGCGGGCGGTGGTCGGGGGCGCGCCAAATGTCCGTCTTTCTCGGGTAGCTGCGCTGGGTGACGGGCGGGCGTGCTGGCTGCGGCGGCGGCGGTGAGCGACGGAACTGCGGCGTTATGGGGCCCTGGTGCGAGCGTGAAGGAGGGCCTTGACGACGGGCAACGGCGGCGTAAGTCAGCGCTTCCGGCTGGGGTTGCGGCGATTGCGGCTGCACATCAGGAACTCCAAGTGAGCGCTGAACTTCTTCTTTGACGACGTCGGCGATAGATGCCACTTGAGGCTGCGACCTGGGAAAGAGCTTCTGCAGCTCCTCGCGAACGACTGCTCTGATGGTGTCGCGCAGGTCGTCGGCGCCTAGCGCTTGAGCATCGGCGTAATTGGTCAGGGCACGGCGGTTGTATTGCTTGGCGCGCATTTCAAGCGTGTTCTCGATCGTTGTGGCCTCGGAAAGAAATTCGGCGACAGTCTTGGGCGGGTTGCGCATCAATCCGGTGAATAGTTGCTCTTTGACACCCCGCATCAAGAACCGAACTTTCTTTTCCTCGGACATATCGGGGTCGGCGTGGCGGAAGAGGCGAGTCATCTCCTCCGTGAAGATTGCGATGTTCTCGTTGGGCAATTGCACTCTGGTTTCTAATAAAACTTCGGCCCTTTCTTTTCGCACGACATTCGTGAAGGTCCTCACGAAGTTCTCGCGAAATAGGTCCCAAGTCACCAGGGTGGTCTCTCTGTTCTCAAACCATGTCCGAGCAGCGTCATCCAACGAAAAATAGAAATGGCGCAGCTTGTCATCGTCGCTCCATTTGTTGAATGTCGCGGTCCTCTCGTACGTCTCCAGCCATGTTTCAGGGTCTTCAGCTGATGATCCACGGAAGGTCGGTGGCTCCCGAGGTTGCTGCAGCAGGATGGGGGACGCTGGGGCTGCCATTGTGGTCGTTGACTTGGCCTTGATCGCTGTGGTCCTCTCGGGAAGAAGTCCGTATTCTGGCAAAAGTCCTTGCTGCCTACGGCTAGCTCGCTGGTCCTTGGCGACGTTGGTCTCGTCCTCCGGTTTCGGGCTTGGGTCGCGGCTTTGCGGGGGCGTCCGCTGCATGGACACAAAAGCACCTCCACCAGATGTCACGTAGTAGTGACAGTAGAGAAAACAGTCGCAAAACTGTGTATGACGAAACTGGTTGTTTATTGGGCGAACCTGTGCCCACAAAAGCAAGCTACACTCAAAGCACAACGATAGCGGCGAACACAGTCGGCGATCGTCGAAAATCTGATCAGCGGCGAAACGCGTCGGCTTTTATACCTGAGACATCGAAGGTTCTAGATTAATCCCTGATGCCCGCGTGTCTTCCAGAAAGTTCTAGACAATTCGCCTCAGTCATGCAATCAGATAACAGAAGCGTCGGTGAAAACAGGCAATGGGCAGAAGCATCGATAACGTTCTAGAAACTTCCGATACATGCAGGCGCGTCCTGCGCCGTGCGATAACGGTTAACATTTGTGAGCCGGTGAAGAGCTGTCACCGGTGAAAGATAAACATGTATACGTGTCAACTAAATTAGGAACTATAACGTACAAGTTTGTTCGCTTTCAAGTCATGACTAAGCACTTGAGCGGTGGCATTGCTCAATCACAATTGGTATATGAACATCTGATTACACGCGACTCAAGTAGTCAGATCCGACTTTGTCATAAGCTTTTAAGTAATGAACAGTAAAAGAATACTCTTGATAGATGAGACTCCAACGCAATTTAAGTACTGTAATGCTTGCTGATTTGACGGAACAGCGACACTTTTGAACAGCGAAGCTGTTTAAGCCAGCCGTAATTTTTGGTGCGTAGCAACAAACTACCGAGAAAGAAAATAATCTTTCTTGCCGAGGCAGGATTTGAACCCAAAGCAAGCATAGTAGTTGTAGTAGTAGTAGTAGTATTAGTAGTAAAGTGATTTTATTGAAGATGAAGAAAAATGACGCTTATTTCTGCTGCCCAATAGGGAGCACGGCGAAGCGTCAGGGGTAGGGGAAAAAGGAGATAAATATGTTGACAGGAAGGGAAGAGAAGGAGAACCAGCAAGAGTCTCATCCGTTCATGGAAGAGGCTGGTAATGGAGGCGGTGGCCTGCTGAGGGTGAGCGCTTAGCGATGGGTGGTGATTCCGTGCACTCCCACAAACTCCAAAAGGCTATGGAGAGCTCGGAGGTGGGGAGGCGACGGGAACAGGAGGTCGCTGGTTGTCACAGCAGGTAGACCCTGTTGCCTGTAGGCAGTGATGACCCTTGAGCGGTCCTGTGCCAGCGCTGGGCAAGCACAGAGAAGGTGCTCGAGGGTCCCGAGGTCGCCGCAACGTTCGCAGGCCGGTGCTGTGGAGCGTCCCTCGGCGTGTAACCGCGCCGCCGTCCAGACACAGCCCGTGCGCAGTCGAAGCAACGTTGCGCGTTCTCTTCTGTTAAGGCCACACTCTGGAAGTGGCCTGGGACCGTTGCCATTTGCCACTCTGGCATCCGGGTGGACGATTGTGAGCAGTTTTTTCAGGCGCTGCCTTGAAAAATCTGAGGAAGCGACTGCTCGTGTGAGCGGCACTTCAGGATGGTGGGCGGTTTTGGCGAGGGTATCCGCTGCCTCATTACCGGCTATTCCAACGTGGGAAGGCAGCCAATGAAATGAGATGGTGACCCCCGCGGCAGCCGATGCCGAGAACTTCGAGCTGTGCAGGGCCCCCGTAAGCCCTGATCGGCGGTGGTTGATTAGGCTCTGGAGCGCTGGCTTCGAGTCCCAGAGCACTGCCACCGGTTGCCCAGGAGAGTACTCAGCCAGGACATCGGCGGCTAGGTGGAGCCCCGCTAGTTCAGCCGCGCTGGAGCTCGCGGCAAAGGGGATCCGACCTTGTCTGTTGACCGCCCTAGCCGGGATGGTGCAGGCTGCAGCGGCCAATCCGTTCGCCAGGACTGATCCATCTGTGTAGACCAGCAGACTTCCTTCCAGATCCTCGTGGAGTTTGCAGGCTGAAGCCTGTTGCAGTGTTGCAGCTGGTGTCTGTCGTTTATGCGCTCCACTGAGCGAGAGGTGGACGTCCGCTGGTCGATGGTGTGGTGGAGGCAGCGCGATTGTCAGAGGGGGGTCCGTGATCATCTGCTCGTACAGCAGGCACAGACCTCCCATCCGTGAGGACGGCTGGCTGCGGAGCCTAGCCAGCAGGTTTCCGCCATCTGGAGCACGATTATGGCGGTCAATGTGCCCCAGGGCGCGTTCAAGCATCCTCAGCGAGAGTGGCCATTCACCAGCCTCTGCCAGCGTTGAGCGACCGGTAAATACTTTGGGAGCCCCAGGATGCTCCTAATAGCACCTCTGTGCCGACCCTCCAGCTGCTCTCTCCTGGCCGGTGTGAGGTTGACCAATGGAAAAGCATACAAGATCACAGACGTTGCTGAGGCCTGATTCAGCCGCAGCGCCCACTTTGTGTTGCAGCCACGGCCATGTTGCTGCAGCTTGCTGACAGCTCCCTGCACGCGGTGCACCTTGGTAGTGGCGGCTTTCGCTGCAGGAATCCACGTGAGCCGGTGGTCAATGGCTTGCCCCAGGTAAGTGACCATTTGCTGCCAAGGTAGGGCACGGCCAGCAGTGTTCAGCTGCTTTGTGTAGCGTCGAGCTGAGGCCAGTGGATGAATCAGCATGGCCTCGGTCTTGGCTGGGGAGACGGTAAGGCCTATGCTACCAAGGAATGCGGTCACCGCATATAGTGCCCGTTGTAGCGAGCACCGAATGAATGGCATGAACTTCCTCGGCCCCCGGGTCCAGAGTGCCTGTTGTGACAGTGCGCGAAGCCAGTGTAGTAGATAAAGAGAGCGGTGTGGTGAAGACAACATTGACAGCGAATGGGTGCGGCGAAGACATCGAGAGCAAGAAACCGACGACGAAGAAGCGACGCGCGTGAAATTTGACGCGCCATCAAAACAAAATACTAAAAAGAAAGCGACCATTAAGGGCCTTACACGATGAGTGACGTAGGAGAAAAGAGAGGACGAAGAAGAGATGTGAATGAGACCCTAGAACGGCGTGGTGGTGCTCGGACGGAAGCGAGCGCCGAAGAAGTCAGCGTCCGCCGGGAGCGGGAGTAAGCCGTCGGGCCGTGGGCCCGAGCTACCAGACTCCTATCGGCAGAACCTTCTCTGCCTAGCCTCCGGAGCTAGGACACGGTCCCACCGCGTGACTGCAGTGAGCTGTCGGGCCACGGGCTCGAGCTTCCAGATTCTACAGGCGGAACCAGGGCTGCCTAACCTCCTGAGCCAGCAGAAGGTCCCTTCTCCTGACAACCTGGAGTTCGCTCAAGGAGCGACCAGTGCCTTCCTTCGTCGACAGCTCGGCGTTCCTCACCGACGCGACCATGTGCCCAAACTGTTGGTGAGCCGCACCCCGCTCTCATTTTACTGTGCTTGTGTAGTTGGACACACCTAACAACTGTAGCATTAGAACTGCGGTGACTTTAATTTGTGAGAACCGTCTTTGTTAAAAGCAGTGTAGAGTGCTCTTCATCTTTTTTTATCCTTTGTTTATGTGTGTGATGTTTCCGCTTTCTTTATGTAAATATACATTCTTTTTTTCACTTCTGAGATCAAACGCTCTCATCCTTCATTTGCACAGAAAACATGGATAGCGATATTACTCTAAGTCGCTTTCCATAAACGAACCGTGACAGTGCCACGTCGTCGGCATAAATGGAGCAGTGAACAGGGAAGCGTGGGTCCGCCGAGAGAGATGCGGGTAGGCCCGTGAGAGCCATGTTGAACATGAATGGGTTGAGCACCCATCCCTGTGGGACGCCCGTCATGATATCCCTGGGCTCGCTGAGTTTCTGTCCAATGCGCACCCGGAAGGTTCTGCCGGTCAGGAATGCGGAAATGAAGCTTCTGAGGCAGCCGCTCAGGCCGAGACGGTCTAGGCAGGCCTCGATGACCGCGTGAGGAAGCCCGTCAAAGGCACTCTTGACGTCCAGAAGCACCAACATTACCACGACCCCGTGGCTTTGGCATCCTCCAGGGTGGCCACCACATCGGAGAGAGTCTGCCGTGCAGCGTTGGCGCCTGAAGCCTGTCTGCTGCTCCGGGAAGTACTGGAGTTGGGCTGCAATCCACTCTAGGCGTGCGAGTGCCACCCTTTCCATCGCCTTGCAGGCGGCGGAAGTGAGGTACACGGGCCTATATGAGGTTAGGGCTATGGAAGGCTTCAGGGATTTCCAGAATGGTGTCACCACTGCAACCAGCCAGCTCTCCGGGAGGATACCGGTGTCCCAGATGATGTTGAAATACTCGAGGACCCGCTCCTTCTCGGCATCAGCCAAGTAGCGCAGCATTTGGAATGTGATTCTGTCAGCTCCCGGAGCACTGCTTCGCCTGGTCTGATCGAGTGCCGCCTCCATCTCGTACACGCGGATAGGTTCGCTGCACAGTGCCTGTATTTGTGCAGCCACCCAGTCCGCGTGATGGCAGGAGGATGGGATTGACAGGGCGGCTGCCTCTGGAGGTGGTGCCTGTAGGGCTGCGGGTCTGGCTGCGAACTGGTCCGCCAGAAGCTCGGCCAGGTTACCCGCGCCGATGCCCAAGTGGACCGCCATGGACAGTACCTAGCGATGTGCACGGGGTGCCAACAGGAGTGACGTCAGGAGGCGCCAGGCTCCTGACGCCACTCCGTTGGGAGAGTGGTTGATGAAGCAGCAAATGCCCTGCCAGCTCTGATTTCGGCGTTGCCGAGCATGACGCCTGCAGACGGCGTCTACACGGCGGAACGTTGTCCAGTGTTCCGGTCGAGAGGTGCGCAGTGCTCTGCGCTCTGCGCGGCGCCTCGCGGTTTTAGGTGCTGAATGTCCGGAACTGGCTGGCCTACCTGAGCCGTGGAACGGATGGTGGCCGCTTTTGCACTGTCTGCTACCAGCTGGAGAGAGGTCCCGGGTTCAGCATCTCCCTGGCAGTGCTTGCGAAAGGCCCTCCAGTCGACAGTGAGGCAAGAGCGAGCGTCGTAACCACTAGGCTATACATCCACGCCTGCAGAGCATGCATTTATGCATGCGTTCGAGCGTTGTTGTCTTCATCCACAGCTCGCGCATTCGTACGCTTGTGCTCTGCGAGGTGAAGATATTTTGCGTGCTATGAAAGCGAGAGAGAAAACGCATTCACGGAGCGGGTCTCCTGGAACGCGGTGTCGGCATTGGAACGCGGTGTGGGTGTTGCAAGATGCGCTATGCAACGCTCAGTGACGGCCGTAAGTCTGAGACGTGCGAAAAGAAATTATGATCATCATGAGTGATAAGATGAGAAGTTGGTGCGCACTTCCGGAATATGCTGGGCTACGATCGCCCAGTTTCGCTGTTTCAAGCGTTGCGCGGCCGTGTGGAAGGTTGAGCGTTTTTAAATGCGAAGCATTTCTTGCGGCGGCTCTGTCCGTTCCTCCATCCGCCGTGCGGCGTGCAAAGGTAGTGGATGCGAGTGCCTTAACTCTATCTTAACTGGTGCTTCGCCCACTCATCATCATTAATTCGTCCTCTCATTCTCCTCCCGCAACGCCACGATGAGTGCCACGGACAGCGCCAGCGTCAACGCCAGTGTCAGCGCTGTGGACAGCGCCGCGGAGAAGAGGGCTCGAGCCGCTGCCACGAAACGGCAACGGCGACAGGCTGATCTGAAAACTAATGGAACTTGAGTCGACCTCATGGCTGCTTTACATACTACTCAGGGTTCCCCTATGGGAAGATGGTGTAACTTTTTAAACACTTCCTCCCATTTGGTGTTGTTAGCAACAAACATTTCTGAAGTGGCTGGCATTTTTAAAATTTTGCTGCTACAGAAAATAGGGGTGCTCAGATACCATGAAAGGGTAGAAGCGTGCAGTGTGGAGCAGGCACATTTTCGGGTAACACAATGAAGATTACGAAATTTCTATAATCGGGAAAGTGGCCTTTCTTACCACTGTATAATGTGTACCGTCAGTCACAACTGTTGTTGGTGGTGCTTTGTCCGGCGTTCTAGCGAAGAGTGCTGCTGGGGCCTTGTACATGTGGCGGGGCGTCCTGGAAGTCTTGTCAGATATGGCCGTGAAGACGGCAGATATATGTGAGCAAGCGAACGTTATTTTTTCTGGAGCAGGAAAATCACGCCACTCGATGGAAGACCCCTTGCAGCCTACTCGAAAGCAAATGCCTGGAATGTAGTTCTTTAGGAGCGGTGCAACTTCAAACATATGGGTAGACTATCAGCTGCGGCGACGCGTTAGTAGGCAGGTGAAGAAATTGATGGTCGAAGTAAAAACCGCCCGCTGTAATTGGCAGAATGCACGATGACGGTGAATACATATTCAATCATCCATGTTTTGTGCAATATTAAAGGGATGTAGCGGTTTTCGCGTCGATGGTTGGTACTGCTAAGATTTCAATGCTAATCACCTAGACATGAACGATGCCTTTCCTAAGAATAAATACCAAAGACGAGATAATTAATGATGCTGTAATGCCAGCTGGAAAAATTTACCGGACCTTGACACAGAATCACCTAATAGCGATCATCACACAAATGTAATCCTTACCCAGGCTGCGTTAGTGAATATGGTTTCGGCTATTCTGAGAAGGCACTATAACAAGTTACTATGACTGCCTTAAGCGCATATTCCTAGAACCAGCCCGTTTTGTGTATAGGAAGATACCAATTTACGCGATGTTTTGATCAAGTCAACCATATACCTGTGCCATGGCACTGGCTAGGTCTAGCAGCAAGACCTGCGGAGGTCCATCTTCACATGAGAACTAAGTAGAAAACATTCAGCTTTCCAATAAATATTCCAACTTCACTGTCAGAAATAAAGGATAGTTTTGTCACTCCACCACCATGGTCTACATTATTAAGTGTAATCCTTGCGATTAATAGAAAATTGGTGCGACAGTAGCAACTCTCAGAAGGCGATTTAATAACAACAGCACACAGAAAAAAATTTACTCACCATCTCGGACTTGCGAACGGATGTCCAGGGAAGTTCTGGCAATACCACTACACCAACGCATCGCTGTATGAAATGTTTTATTACATTAGAGTAATGGTATTGTTAATCGCTTTGTGGTCGCTGTGGTTCCTTGGTAGTTCTAACTCTGCGTGACCTACCCAATGTTGTCATTCAATGGGGTTGTCTATGAGAGCCGGAATCGTGGCTATTCCGCATACATGGGAATTATGGGAAATACATGCATTTGCCCAAACTTCATGCTTCTGGCTTCAAACGGCTTCGTGGCTTTCTAAACTCATCATTTTCAACAAGGTACAGCGTAATAAACACATATACATTATTAAAATTTTTCTACGGTAGAGCTAGAAGACAGGACTTGTAGTACAAGTACGATATTGAAACCATTGCTGCAAGGACGTATGCTTCCAGAGGGGGCTTAGACCGCGCTTATGAATTTCTCGCGGGCTAGTCATCGATATGTGGTTCGGATGCTTGTTCTGTGCTTGTTATTTATTGAAACAAATGCTTGTGTTTGTTATTAGAGAAACAGAAAAGTTATGTATGTTGCATGCGTGACCCTAAAGAATGTGTGCACTTTTTGCTTCACTTTGTCATGTGCTTGAAGCCTGCTTCACTGGGTTGGCCCATTATTACACTACCTCCGTGGTCAGCCCACATTCTTGCTCAAGGAAACGGACACGAAAAATGCCGACCAATGAGAGGTTAACCGCTTCGCTGTAAAAAATGATTTGGAGCTTCTACCCAGACATGTAAAGCTTCCTGATAATTCATTCAACGACATAAACGTCAGGCTATTGGAATCTGGCGTTCACTCACACCATGACCTGAAATGTCGGAAGCACGGCATCGAAAAAAATTTGTACTACCTCCTCTGGCAAAATTATAAAGCATCGGGACACTCATCTTCTAGTCATATTGTTAAGCGCTATGCCGAGCATGAAAGAATGCGCCAAAAAGACGGTGAAGACGACGATCTGTGCAGCGCTCGTGTTGTTGTTCTGCCATCTTGCCTGCAGCCGTCTCTCTCTGTATATATCGTGTAAATATAATTTTCCTATCCCTTTTGCTACTGTCATCCCCGTGGCATTTTGGTGGAGGTGCTGGGTACCCACACGGTACAACGGAGCTCCGCAGCGGCCAACGCTTGGCTTTATCCACGATGGCGGAAGAGGTGTCTGCGCCCACCGAGGCGGCTGCAACGACAACGGTCGTCCTGGCTCAGCTAAAGGATCCAGGCACATTCTGCGGGACTGACAACGTCGACAACGAGGACTGGCTACCCCTGCACGAGCGTGCAAGTAAGAATAATCACTGGGATGAGACGATCATGTTGGCAAACATACTGTTTTACCTCAAGGGAACCGCGAAGGTGTGGTTTCAGAATAATGAAGAGGAAATTGGGAGCTGGGATGCATGCAAGGAAAAGATGCGTTCCCTGTTCGGAAAGTCCACAGATAGAAAGGCAGCATCAAAGAAGGAGCTGGCATCTCGTGCGCAGACAGCGACAGAGTCATACCTGACTTATATACAGGACGTGCTTGCCCTTTGCCGCAAAGCCGACGACCGCATGACGGAGTCTGAGAAAGTAGGCCACGTGTTAAAGGGCATAACAGATGATGCCTTCAACTTGCTAATCTGCAAAGACTGCGACACCATCAATGCCATCATCCAAAAGAGCAAGCGCTTTGAGGCCGCCAAAAGTCGACGCATTGCCAATAATTTCGCTCGACTTCCGAACACGGCAGCAACGCGGTCCTGTGAAGACGTACCTGAGCCGTCGGCGCCGCTCACCGTGGAACCCGTGAAGAAGATCATCCGACGTGAACTTGACGCTGCGTCTCCTGCTTCTACGTGCGGCCGTACTTGTGATCATAGCTCCCAGATGGTGCCACTAGTCCAAGCTATCGTTCACCAGGAGCTCTCCAATGCTGGCTTGGACTCTGTGTGCGCCGTAGCTCCTTCGCAGCCGATCGACCGCCGTCCCTAACTTTCGCACGCCCAAGGTCAAAGGCCGCCTTTCCGTACTCGCAACCCAGCCGAGTGGAGGACTGCTGATGACCGTACCATTTGCTTTAACTGCAGTCGTATTGGACACGTGGCCCGCCATTGTAACAGCCGCTGGTATTGGTATCAGGCTCCCTATGGAAACAACCGTCCCCCCGACATGGATCATGGCCGATTTCAGCCCTACCACGAGCATCCCGAAACCACCGCTGAAGACGCTCCCCCCATGCAGTATCGTCGTTCGCCATCTCCACGTGGTCACCAGTCCCGTTCGCCGTTGTCGCGTCGCCAATCATCTCGCACGCCCAATTCCGCCGCCCTACATCGCCGATTGAACGACTCCCTCGGGAAAACTAGACGTTGCAGCTCCCAGAGGTGATGCTGCATCGACGACCCACCTGCCAAATCCTCTGACCACACTGCAGACCAGACGAAACCTGATTGACGTAAACTGGATGACGCACATGTTGTCGCTCTAGTGGACACTGGGGCTCAGATATCAGTCGCCGCATTAAGAAGGTCCTAACACCACCCACAGTACCGCTCATTCGTGCCGCCGATGGCGGAACGTTTCTGGTACTAGGGATGTGCTCCGCGCGGATAGGTGTTGCTGACCGATCCACAAGCGTACTCCTTGCCGTGCTAGAGAAATGCTCCCATGACCTCATTCTCGGTATGGATTTTCTGTCTGCCCATTCTGCCCTTATTGACTGTGGAACCGGCTTGCTTCAGCTAGACCTACCGTGCTACCATGACGCTCCTACTACACGCCAACCACGCTTGTGCTCAGTGGATTACGTTCGGCTACCTCCTCAAGCCGTTATGTATGTGGACTTGTGGTCTTGTTCGCCCATTCCCGATGGCGATTACATCTTGACCCCGATCGTTGACGTCTTATTCGCCAAAAACGTCGCTCTTCCTCACACCCTTATTAGGTTTGCAGATAATCACACGTCTCTACCCATACTGAACTTTAGCTGGTGCACGCAACTCATCCCAAGCGGCATGACTGTAGGCAACATTGCTTCCATCGATGAGTGTGCCGTTTCTGCATTCGTCACCGATGCTTCTTTATCCTCTGCCCCTTCCTCTTTCTCGCACAATCTCGACGACGGTGATATTGACAAGACGATTGCGTCTGACCTCCTTCCTGCACAGACAGCCGATATGCGGCACATATTGAAGTCCTACCGCGACATCTTTGAATTCCATGACCATCCTTTGGGACAGACATCTGTGGTCACTCATAAGATCAATACTGGGGACGCCAGCCCAATCAGACGACGTCCCTATCGCGTGTCCCATGCCGAGCGAGAAGTGATACAGCGTGAAGTCGACAAGATGCTCACCAAGGACGTCATTTAACCTTCATGCAGTCCATGGGCAACACCGGTCGTCCTGGTGAAGAAGAAAGATGGCAGCTGGCGCTTCTGCGTCGACTACCACCACTTAAACAAGGTAACGCGCAAGGACGTCTACATCGATGACGCTCTCGACTGTCTACACGGCTCTGCATACTTCTCTTCTATCGACCTGAGGTCAGGCTACTGGCAGATCTCCGTCGATGATCAAGACCGTGAAAAGACCGCCTTTGTTACGCCTGATGGACTTTACCAGTTTAAGCTAATGCCCTTTGGACTGTGTAATGCCCCAGCCACATTTGAAAGGATGATGGACTCCCTCCTCCGTGGATACAAATGGTCAACTTGCCTGTGTTACCTTGACGATGTCATCGTGTTGTCGCCGACATTTGACAGTCACCTTAGCCGATTGTCGGCAGTTCTTGAAGTTTTCAGGTGAGCAGGCCTAAAGCTTAACTCTTCCAAATGCCGTTTTGGCCGCCGCGTAATCACTGTGCTTGGCCACCTTGTGAGTGCTGAAGGCGTGCAACCTGACCCAGAAAAAATTCGTGTTGTCAAAGACTTCCCTATACCACGTTCCACTAAAGACGTCCGGAGCTTTGTAGGCTTGTGCTCCTATTTTCGACGTTTTGTCAAGAACTTCGCCGACGTTGCCCGTCCACTCACGGAAGTCTTGAAGAAGGAAACGCCATTTTCTTGGGGTCCTGAACAGGCCACTGCGTTTCACACGCTCACGACGTTACTTACGTCACCACCCATCTTGGCCCATTTTGAACCGTCAGCCCCCACTGAACTTCGCACCGACGCCAGTGGACATGGCATCGGCGCTGTTCTCGCCCAGCAGCAACAAGGTCGCGATCGCGTCATCGCCTATGCCACTCGCCTTCTTTCCTCTTCAGAGTGCAAATTTTCGATCACTGAGCGCATCGCACTAGTTTGGGCTGTCGGAAAGTTTCGACCATACTTGCTTGGCCGCACCTTTTCGGTCATCGCAGACCACCATGCGCTTTGCTGGTTGTCTTCCCTCAAAGATCCGACTGGACGACTTGGTCGCTGGGCACTGAAACTGCAAGAAAACAGCTTTGACGTCACTTACAAGTCTGGCAGACTGCACCAGAATGCGGACTGCCTATCCCGTCATCCAGTGGACCCTCCCGACTTGTCAGCGCACGATTCGGAGGCCAGTGTCTTCGCGATATCCACTTTATCAAACATACGCAGCGAACATCTCAGCGATGCCAATTTGCGGTCAATTATCCGCCGTCTACGCTCTCATGACTGTGCCCCGTCCCTACAATTATTAGTGCTTCGTGACGGCATCTTATAGAGACGCAACACCAGCTCCGATGGCCCAGAGCTTCTATTGGTTGTTCCGAAACACTCCGTTCCACTGTCCTCGAACAGCTTCATGGTGCCCCAACAGCTGGACATCTCGGAGCAACTCGCACGTACGATCGCGTTCAGCGTCGGTTCTTCTGGCCAGGCCTCCACCGCTCTGTGCGCCGATACGTTGCTTCTTGCGAGTCTTGTCAGCGTCACAAGCATCCATCCTTGTCGCCAGCCGGTCCTCTTCAGCCCATCGACATTCCCGGTTTCCCGTTCTACCGCGTCGGCCTTGATGTCATCGGGCCATTCCCAACATCTCTGACTGGGAACAAGTGGATTGCCGTCGCTATGGACTACGCGACACGATACGCTATCACGCGGGCACTACCGACAAGCTGTGCCACGGACGTTGCGGAATTCCTACTTTACGACGTTATTCTTCACCACGGCGCTCCTCGACAGCTGCTGACCGACCGTGTTCGCTCCTTTCTGTCCAAAGTCGTCGACGACATTCTTCCTACGTGTTCCATCCGTCACAAGCTAACCACTGCCTACCATCCGCAAACCACTGGGCTTACCGAGCGCCTCAACCGCACGCTGACCACAATGCTCTCCATGTACGTTTCCTCAGACCACCGTGATTGGGACAGCACCTTACCTTATGTGACATTCGCCTACAACTCGTCACGCTATGACACCGCTGGCTTTTCCTCCTTTTATCTCTTCTTTGGCCGCCATCCCACATTGCCCTTTGATACTCTTTTACCATCACCTGTGCACCCTGTTACCGAGTACGCCCGCGATGCAGCTTCTCGGGCTGCAACGGCTCGCCAGATTGCCAGGGATCGTCTTTATGCCTCCCAGCTGTCCCAGAAGGCCCGCTACGATAGCCATCACAGAGTCGTTAATTACTCTCCGGGCTCTTTGGTCCTCCTCTGGACGCCTTGCCGACACGTTGGCTTGTCGTCAAAGCTTTTTTCCCGATACTCCGGGCCTTACAAGGTCATACGCCAGGTCACAGACGTCACGTACGAGATCACGCCATTGGACAGCAGCTCATCTGCCGCGTCCGCCACTGATATCGTGCAAGTCTCGCACCTTAAGCCTTATGTTGCCGGACAAGATCCTACTTCTCCTTAAGCGCCGAGACGGCGCTCTCGACGGCGGGGGTTCTATGTTACGCACTATGCCGAGCATGGAAGAATGCGCGAAAAAGACGGTGAAGACGACGATCTGTGCAGCGCTCATGTTGTTGTTCTGCCATCTTGCCTGCAGCCGTCTCTCTCTGTATATATCGTGTAAATATAATTTTCCTATCCCTTTTGCTACTCTCATCCCCGTGGCAATATCATTAAAACAGTGTGTTTAAAAGCCGAAAGGAGCCATTTTTAATGTACCTACGACGCGTCTGTCATTGCTTCATGCAGACAGGTCTCCTTTTTTTACATTGTTCCGAGCCGCTCTTGTGTCTTATGCCCTTCACGTGGAAATTCTGTATAAATGTGGCTGCTTCATCTTGTCCCAAACGATGACAAACCCTTTAAACTGGGGAGAGCTGTACCTTAGTCGCAGTTCATTTCCGCTAGCCATTGCCGCTAGCTAGTTTCGCCTTTCGCGACTGTATAAATAAAGTTGTTTTTTCTGTGACCTCTTCCTCGACGGTAAAGAAAACGCTATGTTCCTAATTTTTCTTTGCAGCTACTCAGGTGATTTGTCGATCGGTAGTTCTGCACTAAGAGGAGAAAAAAATGTAGCACTTTCGCGGGCAAAGCATCTTTTGTGATGGCCAATTAGTAGACATCTAAACGAAGTCAGGATATTAGTTTTATCGGCCGTATAAACGTGTACAAATAGGCATACTAACTAAAAGAACAAGCATGGTGTGACGCGCGCAGAAGCAAACAAGAGCACATCTCAGTCGATGACAGCGGAAACTCGCCGTCAAAATGTTTGACTGAGGAAGCGCGGCCGCAGCAGCGAGTGAATTGACCTTCGTGCTGCGTCTCGCATCAACGTAAACCAAGCCACTAAACCACAGCGCACGGCGGACTGTTGCCCCTACGAAGGTGGCTTTCAAGATACAGCCAGCCCCAGGAAAGTAAAACTAGTTTTTGTTTCAAGGAACATACGCACTCCTAGGGGTTGCCGGACATCCTAAGTTATTTTTTTATTTCTCTTTTTGTGAATCTTATATCGGGAGAAGCGCGGGAATTGGTCGCCAACGCGCATCCGTCAAGCTTGCCTCCGCTCAACCTTGCCACTCGCTCAGCGATATCACTAGTCATATCGCGCTTGGTCGTCTGTTTCGGTTGTCCTCCGAAGTGTGAAGATGGGAAAGATAAGACACATAAGCTTGATCGGGCGTGCAATGAACACAAGACGCAGAAAATTAGGTAAACTAAGCATTAGAAGAAGATGGCTAAATCGGAGCATCTCATGTGTTGCGCGGATCTGTGGTGTTCGAGCACCGGGAATTCCAGTTCTGCGAAGTCTTTCAGGTTCCTAATGACCACGGGTAAGCACAAGTATTTTCCGAGCAGGCATTCATTTTGCATGAGTAAAGCAGTTCTGTGCAATCCTGAGTGGACTGACAAAAGAGCAGTGTCGCTCGACTCATTCGTCATGACGGCAGTGCATCTGTTGCCGGTGAAATACTTGTAATGAAGGGCTTGAGCGCGTGATTTGCGGCTATACATTTTTTTTCACTCTCTCGACATGCATAGCCAAGGTTAAAAAAAAGGAAAGAAATACGCAGCCGTGGTGGTTAATAACTTTCGCATTGGTTTGAATCTTCTGGAATCTATTTTCACTTATTATGTACAAATTTTCGTTGTGAATGAAACTTGCTTCAGTAGACTGTCACTTTCGCACTGCGTGGAGGTAAGTTTTTTTTCCAGTACCATATGTGTAAATAAAAACAAAAGCACACAAATTTTACTTTTGTTGAGTTTTGGCTAGCCGAGAAATCGGCTAGCTTTAGTTGATCCACTTCACAACACATGAACAAAATTTACGATTGAGGGTGCAGGAAGTTATTTTCTTTATGCAACCCCCATTATATATATGCAACCCCCATTATATATATGTAGCCCTAAACGTAACCGCAAGTTAGGATTTTCAAAGCGACAATTTTCACGAAATGACGAAGTGTAATATAATAATCGCGAATATTGGTAATTACCAATGGTTTGCTTTTGACCCTTTTCGCGGAGCAGTTTGTTTTAGAGAAACGAGATGGCGCTTACGGCGGCGCGCCATACATCTACTCTGTGAGCGCGCACGAATACGAAATCATTACCGCTTTTCCCTTGCTTCTGTGCGATCAACTGTCGGAAATGCAACTGAGTTTTCGCTAACGCATTGTGCTCTAATCATGCTAGATTGAATCATGTGGATTGAAGACGTGTGCAGTAGTTGACTGCAAAAATAGTGACGGGCATGTTAAGGAATGGAATGAATCTGTGTGGCCAAGTTCGCGGACTGCTGCTGCAACTGTCCGAACGTGTTACCAGCACTTCGAGATGTACGGCTTTACTCGATGATACAGAAATTTGCTCATCCGCCAGCTTTGTATCGTGAACCTTCAAAGAAAGGGCTTCAGCAACAGAACGTCGGCAAGAGTGAGTACCACTCGTTAAACAATGACGAAGGGAGTAGCGCCACCTCCTGTCATAGTAAGCTTCGCGCACGTTAATTATACGCATCAATCCCAAATGGCAGGAAAACCTACGCCCACTATATTGCCGACGTATCAAAAATAAGTGAATGACTTGAATATATGCGCAGTGTATACGCACAATATATGACGGAATACACCGATGGCGCACGAATGGTCAAAGCTGAATGTTTCGTGGCGGTTCAGAAGAGTCATCCCCTATATACATGTGTATAGGGGCTTTAATACCCCTGACACACGGGCGCTCTAAAGTCCTCTCGGTAAAGAGAGATCTTTTGAGATACTCCCGGGAGATATCTCTTTAGAGATACTCCCAGAAGATCTCCCTCCCGGGAGTATCTCTCGGGAGGGAGATACTCTTTTGTCGTGTGTCACTACGCTTGAACGCCTTTCCCGTAGATGTCCCCTTACCTAAAGGACTTTAAAGTGCGCGCGTGTCAGGGGTATAAGTCCGCTTGCATGCAAAGTGCGAAAGGAGGGCTTCAGCGGCAACCCTCCTACTCCCAGTGCGCACCCTCTCCCTCTACCTTCTGACCTCATCAGTGACGTCATGGAAGCATTGCTTTGTTTGTGAATTGTTTCCAGTAGGATATCCGGCAGCCGCCAGTCGTGTAAGCGGCACTGCCGCCGCGTATCGGCATGGGACCGAGCGTCCGATGGGAGGTATAGGGAGTTTCCGGCCCCTGATACAGCGGCCCAGGCAGGCGCGCGCGGCTGCCGGGGCCGGCCGTAGCCGAATGCACCCCCCCCCCTTCCCTATCCCCATGGAGCATTGTTAAAAAATTTAATTAAATTATGGGGTTTTACGTGCCAAAACCAGTTCTGATGATGAGGCACGCCGTAGTGGGGGACTCCGGTAATTTGGACCACCTGGGGTTCTTTAACGTGCACCTAAATCTAAGTACACGGGTGTTTTCGCATTTCGCCCCCATCGAAAATGCGGCCGCCGTGGCCGGGATTCGATCCCGTGACCTCGTGCTCAGCAGCCCAACACCATAGCCACTGAGCAACCACGGCGGGTATGGAGCATTGTGGAGCCATGCGGCCCGGGCAGACGCGCGCGCTGCGGCCAAGGACGCCCAAAATAGACCCCACTCATCCCTCCCTACCCTCCGCCCGGAGCACTGCGCGTGACAGAAGACAGCGCGCTTCCTTCCCGTTCCTTTCCATTGCGTGCTCGAGATTGAGCCGCGATCACCGTCTCCCCCTCGCACGTTTCATCCGGACATACAGCGTACCACGCGCGGCGACGATTTTATCGCCCTTGTACTTTATACAGCATCTCACGGTGACGGTGACGGCGATGACAGAAATGCGCCTGCAGTGTTCCTGTAATTTATATCGCAATAAGAATTTTTTTTGTTGTTCTTCCCACACATATGAAGTGTTCATTCTTAATTATATGTATGCATTTAGGATATTGTTGACTTACCATTTTAGATATTCTGCGAATTTCCTTGGCAGCAGGCGAACCTGGAGGCAGTCTCTTGGGTTATAGTCCTGTGTAACAATTCTAAACTCCATGCATGTAGAGATATTGATTGCGTTTATGGCCACTAGCAAATTGTTTTCCACCTTTGTTCCTGAAAAAAGAAGAGTGCGCGATGCTTTGGAGCAAGGTGGTAGATGATGTGTTAGATGTCGTTCTTTATTTTGATGCTGCGAATGTTTGCCCATACAAATAGTTAAGATGCCAAATACAATAAAGGTTGATGAGGGTGGCGGGTAGTATCAATAATTGCCGTTACACTATACAAGACATAGATATGTTGAAAGTGCGAATTGAGAAGCGGTTCATATATATTCAAATCCTTATTTATGTAGTTATCATGCAAGCAACATAGAGAAAACTGGAATTAACAAATTTTTGTACAATAGTTTTTCTGAAGTACATAATATTTCATTAAAGGCAGTTTATTAGGTTTTCATTGTCGGAGTCATGAGGGAGGTATATAACCTGTAAAGGAGTACGTTTATCTAGGTCAATTACTCACAGGGGACCCTGATCACGAGAAAGAAATTTACAGAAGAATAAAATTGGGTTGGAGTGCATACGGCAGGCATTACCAAATCCTGACTGAGAGCTTACCACTGTCGTTGAAAAGAAAAGTGTACAATCATTGTATTCTACCGGTGCTAACATATGGGGAAGAAACTTGGAGGTTAACGAAGAAGCTCGAGAACAAGTTAAGGACCGCACAAAGAGCGATGGAACGAAAAATCTTAGGACTAACGTTAAGAGACAGGAAGAGAGCGGTGTGGATCAGAGAACAAACGGGGATAGCCGATATTCTAGTTGACATTAAGCGGAAAAAGTGGAGCTGGGCAGGCCATGTAATGCGTAGGATGGATAACCGGTGGACCATTAGGGTTACAGAATGGATACCAAGAGAAGGGGAGCGCAGACGAGGTCGGCAGAAAACCAGATGGGATGATGAAGTTAGGAGATTTGCAGGCGCAAGTTGGAATACGCTAGCGCAAGACAGGGGTATTTGGAGATCGCAGGGAGAGGCCTTCGTCCTGTAGTGGACATAAAATATAGGCTGATGATGATGATGATGATTAGGTTTACATGAAGGTACATCAATTTATACATAAATTCGTAATTAACATTATTTTGACGTAGAGACGCTATAAATTATATACATAAGAAGAGAAGAGGGGGTTCGGGCTTGAGTAAAATTATTTGCGCCATGGTAGCATTCTCATTCCCACCTAGACAGCAGGCCCAGTAAACAGTACGATAGAGAAAGAGCATAAGAAATTAGGAAAACAGTAAAAGATCCTTGCGGCTATTAGGGATTATAAAACGCAACTATTGCTTTGATCATGCACCAAAAAAAATGAAATGTGCTGCCACATGTCAACAAAGCACGGCCCACTCGTTATTGCACCCTTCCATACCCTTCCGGAAAGCATTTTAAATAGGTCTGTTGATAATTATTGGCCAAGTCATTTTTCAGCGTAGGCTGTTATGGGCTCATTCCTATAGCCGTTTCGGTTCGCGATGGTGTCTGCCGCCGCCTCCGCCGTTGAGGACCGTAACCGCTGTCGCCGGAAATGCGAACAAAGGACCCGGTTCCCGCCGGCATCGAACCCGCGCCCGCTGCATGGGAGCCAGATACTATACCATTGAGCCACACAAGTTTTTTTTTTATCGCCTCCACGGTGTAAGAACATGTAGGTGTTGACACTGCGCGCGCGAGAGCGTCCAGAATAGGTTCGGCAGCACGCGGGCACACCCAATAGCTCTGCTGCGAGAAGATAGATGGTGCCGCGGCCAATGGTGCCAGCTTAGCAGCGCTGGCGGCTTGGCATTCGTCTGCCTCCCCTAAATTTTCTTTCATAGTGGAGCCAGTAAAGCTCAAAGTGCGAAGGAAATTCGTTATTTCATATTAAACTGATAAGTGTACCAGGCTTAATGCTTGCCTAAAATGAAAGTATATTGTGCAGGGCGTCATTGACGTGAACACGGATCGAACGGGCAGCAGTCAAAGCCCACTCAAATGCTGCTCGAGCGCACAATTTTTTTGTCCGATCTAGTCATTCATCCAAGCATAAAAAATAAAAGGGTTAGCCCGCGTGATACCTCTCGGTCAGAAGAAATTAGTGAATACACCAGAAAATGTTGTATTTCATGCTTATCGCTGCTTCCGTTCACACTCAAAAAACCGGTGAACCATCATTTGCTCGATTTCAGTTTGGCTGCGATATAAATTAAGAAATGAAATGGCGTAAGCCAGCAATATGCAACGCATTAGAGTAAAGTGACTGTTCATGGCTAGAACTTATGAGGAGAATGCACATAGCTATGTAAAAACACTTTCAAATGGGCATTTATTATGCGGGACGAAGGCAGGCGTCTTATCTCGGATTACAGCATCACTAATATAGTTTACTAGTGAAAACCCGATCAAGCGACTTTTTTATTACAATTTCACTTAACACAAACCATGTATATTATTCATTTGGCTTTCGTTGATTGAGGACTGAGTGACTCTTGCAGGATCTACAAAGCGAGGTGACTTTCTTTTTTTCTTAAATTGCATATCACAATGTGCCAATATAAGCGTATTTGACAATGTATGCTACAACGTGTCCACAAATACACTTACATCCACCAAACAATAATCTCATAAACCTTTTATTTTTATTTTGCAACGACACAATAAGAAAAACATTGTCCATGAAGCAGATCAATAATAACTATCCCTGAAGCTTACGCTCTCATACACTCTCACAATGGAAAATGTGGAATAAAAATATGCATGCGTGTAATATACACAACAGGTGCATTGTACATAAATTCAGTAGTGAGGATGGAACAAATTTGAAAATCAGGCGCAAATTTGCACAGAAAACAACAGTATTGTACAGGGTGCACCAAGCTTTAAAAATATGCAAATGTCACGTAGCTGGTGAAAACCAAGGTAATCTTGTTTGCCGTCCCTTGGAGACGCCACATTCCGCCGAATTAAATAATTAGCCTTAGTTATTCAAGTTGTCAAATACTATAATAAGATGAAAATTGTCAATAAGAAAATTGTAGACCAACATGGCAAACTTCCGATACAGCTTTCTTTTTCTCAATACGTGCTACATAGAAGTGTTTTTCCGAGGGTGAAAGAAGCCCACGAATACACGCAAAGTGCCTCGAGCGGCCAGTCGCGCGGCAATTTTGCGTGTATTCGCGGGTTTCTTTCGCTCTCGGAAAACATAAAGCTGTATCAGGAGTTTTTCATGTTGCTCTGCAATTTTGTCGTTCACACTTCTTATCTGAATTATAGCATTTATAAAGTTGATCAATCAGTTATGAAAATAATTTTGTAATTGGGCAGAATGCAAAAATAATCTAAGTATCTCCAACCGACCGCAAACAATATTACCTTGGTTCTGTCCCGCTACGTGACATTTGCATATTTTATTATCTTGGTGCATGATAGTTGGTGCACCGCTCGTTACAAAATGTAGTGCCACTTACTGGCATTGTAAGTTTCCCGCACGTTATCTACACACATCCACCCGTACTCGCACGAAAACTTACGCCCACCTTATCGCCAACGTGTGAGTGAATAGGCGCACACTTGAATCAATGTGCCGGAGCATGATGATGTATACGGTGTTTAATGGCGCAAGGGCCAAGTATGGCCAAAGAGCGCCAGGCCAGTGTTCATGAGTTGACAATGGAGCAATGAAGTGCGAAAGGTAGACGTATCGTGGCTGTAAAAGGGCCTAAAATCAATCGCTGTAAAATGCGTAAAATATATATGTAATAAAATTATGGCAATGGCTAATGAGGTGCACTATGAACACGAAAGAAGAAATTGCAAGGTAATGAAGATAAACGAAAACATATCGCCGATAAAACTTTTCAAAAACACTGCTGATTTGACAGACCCCTTGAAACGCAAGGGCCTGGAGGCACGTGCTATGCAAAATTACTATCGCGGTGACATCCTCTGGAGAGA
Organism: Dermacentor silvarum; assembly: GCF_013339745.2. Taxonomy (NCBI): domain Eukaryota; kingdom Metazoa; phylum Arthropoda; class Arachnida; order Ixodida; family Ixodidae; genus Dermacentor; species Dermacentor silvarum. The sequence continues at coordinate 152,536,670 of NC_051158.1, read as the reverse complement.
GGACGCGCTACGAAACTATTGGGCAAATAACATGCAATACTACATCGCTCAGAAAATCCAGGACAGCCTTATTGTCAAAGAGAGGTTCGTCGCCAAGAAACATAGCCGGATGGAGAGGGAGACGGTACCGGTATGCTAGAGGAAAGTGCCTTTTTTTTCTCTCTTTTGGCTTCCCTGCACTCCACGAGGACGTGGAGCATGGTAAGCCTCTGTCCACATCTACCGCCGGTTGGCGGGTCATTTCCCGTTAAGAGAAAATTGTGGGTGCCGTATGTATGTCCTATTCTCAGACGAGATAATAGGACATTAGTTCTTCGTACTTTCGTAACGGGATGCCAGGGACCTATCTGTGGCTTAACTAAGTGGAGCTTATTGTTCGTTTCGGTATCCCACAAACGCTGCCAGCGGCTTCGAAGTTTCTTTCTCAAGTAGGGCTTGAGATCTCTGGCAGGAATTGAAGCGGTAGGGTTAAGCGCTCGCGATGTGGTTGATGTGGCCATTTCATCAGCTAGAACATTGCCCTCGATGCCTCTATGGCCAGGCACCCAGCATATAATAATATGCTGGTTAGACAGGTATGCCTTGCACAGAGCAGAATACAGTTCAATAAGTACAGGGTTTTTGTGTCTATGTAGAGTCATGACGGCTTTTACGACGCTTAGGGAGTCTAAATATTATTGATCTTTTGAGTTTGGATTTGCCTATACTCTTCACAGCCGATAAAAGTGCATAGGCCTCAGCCGTAAAAATGCTTGTTTCCGGGTGCAGTACATCGGACTCGGACAACGATGGGCCGACTACTGCATAAGATACCCCTGCATGTGACTTGGAAGCGTCAGTGTAAAACTGAGTGCAGGACGAGTACTGAACTGGATTTCTAGAAAATGCATCCGGATATCTGCTTCTGGAGCATCTTTTGTGACCTCTACAAACGAAGTATCACACTCTATGAGTTGCCACTGCCACAGTGGCACTGACTTTTCTGGGGCCATCAGAGTATTTTCAAGTAGTGGGATGTCCATTTCTTCACTAATTTTTCTTACACGTAGTAAAAAGGGTTCTCTTGCTGTCGGCCGGTTATTAAAGAGTGTGGAACTGGTCATATCATTTACGGTTGAGAAGGACGGATGTTCCGGGCTTGAATTTACTTTCAGGAAATAGGTGAAGCTTAAGGATAAACGTTGTATATCAAGCGACCACATGTCCGCCTCTACATACAGGCTTGCCACATGACTTGTCCTGAAGGCACCAGTGGCTAGGCGGATGCCTAGATGGTGTACAGGATCCAGCACCCTTAGGGCGCTTGGCTTAGCGGAATGGTACACTATGGCGCCGTAATCTAATCTTGTGACTATGAGGCTATTATACAAATTCAAAAGACACTGTGTGTCACAACCCCAAGCGGTGCGTGACAACACTATTAAAATATTTATTGTTTTCATGCACTTGTTTCTTAGATACCGTATGTGTGCCACAAACGTAAGCTTCGTATCTAGAATCACACCTAAAAATTTATGTCCGGTTTTTACGGCCACACGTTGTCCCTGCAACTCAATGTCAGGATCGGGGTGCAGACCCTTCTTTCTGGAGAACAGGACGCAGGTGGTCTTTTGTGGGTTAAGGCTAAATCCATTCTCGTCTGCCCACTTAGACACCTTGTTCAGACCAAGCTGAATCTGCCGCTCACAGACTGCGAGATTGCACGAGGCGAAACCTATATGTACATCATCGACGTATGCAGAATAAAACGTTTTTCTTGGGATATACAGACGCAAAGAACTCATTTTTACGATAAAGAGAGTGCAACTGAGCACCCCGCCCTATGGTACTCCAGTTTCCTGCACAAATGGTCTTGATACAGCATTTCTCACACAAACACGGAATGTGCGCTTCGATAAATAACTTTCTATGACATTTAATATGTTGCCACGTATACCAACGTGTGAGAGGTCTCCAAGTATTCCGAACCGCCACGTGGTATCGTAGGCTTTTTCCATATCAAGGAATACAGACAGAAAAAAACTGTTTACGGACAAAAGCTTCACGAATTTGCGTCTCAATACGTATCAGATGGTGGGCGGTGGATCGACCCTCTCGAAACCCGCATTGGTACGGGTCAAGCAGTTTGTTTGATTCAAGGAAATGTATTAGTCGTCGGTTTATCATTTTTTCGAACAGTTTGCAGAGACAGCTGGTTAGTGCTATAGACCGGTAACTTGAAGCAGACGATGGGTCTTTGCCCTGCTTCAGTATAGGAATGACAATGGCCTCTTTCCAGGCAGAGGTAATCTCGCCGGAGGTCCATATAGCATTGTATAAGGAGAGCAGAGTTTTCTTTGTTTCATGGGGAATGTGTTTCAGCATTTGATAAGCTATGCGGTCAGGGCCTAGGGCAGACTTGTTGCAGCAACTAAGTGAAACATACAGCTCAGCAATGCAGAATGGCTGGTTGTATGCCTCGTGTCCGGTACATTTTCTTTCTAGTTTCTGTTTTTCTATTGCAGCCTTGTGTCATTTAAATGTTTGTGAATAATGGGATGAGCTGGCCACATGTTCAAAATGTGCTCCCAGGCAGTTAGCTTGGTCTTCCAGACTGTCGCCTTGTGTATTTACCAACGGGAGTAAATAAGTTTTTAGCCCTTTTATCTTATTTACTTTCTTCCAGACTCTGCCCCTGTCTGTATACGAGTTGATGCCTGATAAAAACTTCTCCCAACTCTCTATTCTGGCCTGTCGAGCATTCTTCTGCCCTGCGATTTTATCTTCTTAAAATTGACAAGAATCTCCGCAGTTAAGGAGTCGCGTAGCAACCCCCACGCTTTGTTCTGTTTCCTACGAGCGTTCCGACATTCGTCGTTCCACCATGGGACACGGCGTTTGCAGGTCTCACCACTTATTTCAGGTATACATCCAGAAGCGGCATTAATTATGAAAGATGTAAGATACTCGACAGCAGCATCAATTCCCAGCGAAGATATGTCAGACCACGAGATACTACTTGTAAGACTTTGGAATTTCTCCCAATCTGCCGTATCCAACTTCCAGCGGGGTGCGTGTGGTGGAGGTTCGTTTTGTATTGGTAATCTCAGCAGTATTGGGAAGTGGTCACTCCCGTAACGATTTTTTATAACTTCCCGTTTAAGTTCAGCAAATATATACGGGGAAGCTACACTGAGATCAAGGGAAGAAAACGTTTTGTTGGCGAGATTGTAGTGGGTGGGTTCCTTTTAACACGAAAGTGTTTTATGCCGGGGTCCACCAAGACTTCACTGACGTATTTCCGTCACGGAAATACGTCATAGAACATAATACAAAGAAAGAAACCAGAAGAAAAAGTTCCACAAACATGCAAAATTTGGAAATCGAACCCACGACCTCGGTCCGCGAGGATAGATCGCCGAGCGTTTAACCCATTGCGCCACAAACGCATTTGCAGAGGGCTACACAGACGCGCCTTATATATCTAACACTCCTCCGTGAACCCGCGCTCTTGCTCGGGGCGGTGAAGCCCCCTACGAGCAGAAAAGAGAAGTACTGCATTATGACACTAACGCGCTCCGTCAGTGAACGCTTCGGTGGTCTCAGCACTACGACGCCTCGATGCCAGCATTCGAAGGGACGCTGGCATCAAGAAGCACTACCAACGCCACCTAGGTGGCGTTCACCGTACTCAGCACAGCGGAGCGTGGCCTCCGCAATTAGCTCTGAAAATGTTTCTGAAGTTGATCGCGGAGGCTGCAATTACGACGCGCTGTACGCGCTGATTTGCCTCGGTGACGATTCAGTTACGTGCTTTGTCTTGCGCGTTGTATTAGTGTGTCAGTTACGTGCTTCGTCTTTCGCGTTGTGCTAGCGTGTGCAGCGTAGTGCAGCTTCCATATGCACGACGGTTGCTCATGGTCATCGACGTTGGTAGTCGTGATGGAGGAGACGTGCCACCAGGCGTCAGCGTGGGTGCATCAACGCCTAAGGGCGCTTTAGCCACAAAACACCAATAGACATTATATATCAATGTGCAATAAACATTACACTACTTCTGTGAAGACACGTTTCACTTTCGTGTTCTATACCGATTCCTATATAAGAGGGATCAACCACATTTTTTTATTCAGGAGACACGCACCAGAGGAGAAAAGAAATTGTTCGATTAGGCGTCCTCGCGCATCGATACGCGTGTCGCCCCAGAAGCTGCTGTGTGCATTGAAATCGCCAAGAACGAGGTAAGGTTCTGGTAATTCATCTATAAATGACTGAAATTCATGCTTGTGTAAAGGATAATGTGGGAGTATGTAGAGCGAGCAAATGGTTATGAGCTTACCCAGAAGTACAGCACGAACGGCTACCGCCTCAAGTGCCGTATTGAGTGGAAGTTGCTGACAGGCTACACTTCTGTCGAGTATGATGGCCACACCACCAGATGATGCGGCAGAATCCTCGCGATCTCTTCGGAAAACAATATTCTGACGTAGGAAGCTGGTGTTTCTGGAGTTTAGGTGTGTTTCTTGGACACACAGCACCTTTGGATTCAATTTATTGATAAGTTCTTGGATGTCATATAGGTTGTGGATTAGTCCGCTAACATTCCACTGCATTATTGTGTTCAAGTTGGAGGAAAATAAAAGGTGCCGTGTGTCTCAAAAGGTAGGAGAGTGACTTTACAGGGCCTTTGTTAGGCCCTGTAATTTGTGTTTTGTCCTTTTTGGAGCAGTCGAGAGAACTTCGCCGCTCCTTCGACGCTACCTGCGCCGTTTGGCTTGGACTGGTGTCCGTAGCCTCATGCGAGGCACTAGCCACCCGCTCCAGAGAGCAATGTGTGCGTCACGTAGACTTCATCTCGAGCGACGAAGTCTTCGTCCCCACCGGGCCGGAGGTCGAAAAGACCCCTGTGGCCTCTGCGGTGCCCTCGCTGCTGCCGGAGCTTGTAGATGCCCCTGGTGTGGAGACTTTGAGAGATGGCAGGGCAGCGTTGGCTGCTCCCACCGTAGGGGCGGGCGGCGTTGACCTCGGCACACTAGGCGTGGTCCGGGCTGCCGCCAGAGGCCATTGTGGTGCCGCCCCCGTTGCACCACTTCGGCGAAGGATGTTTTCAGTGAGAATAATGATGAGATCCGTTGTCCAGCTTCACGGAATGTTATATTCTCCTTAACTTTTACTGTAATTATTTCCTTTTCTTTCTTCCAGGCTGGACAAGCTCTGGAGTATGCAGGGTGACTGCCGTCGCAGTTCGCACAATGTAGCTCATCATTATTGCAGTCGTCAGCAGAGTGAGCGGTTGTGCCGCACTTAGCGCAAATAAGTTGCCCTCTGCAGCTCTGGGATGCGTGAACAAATCTTTGACATTTTAAGCAACGTCGCGGGTTTGGAATATAAGCTCGAACATGAAGTTTTACATAGCCGGTTTCGAGAGTCTCAGGTAAAGTAGTTGAGTTGAAAGTGAGTATTAAATGCTTTGTTGGGATTTTTATGTCATTCCGCCTGATTTTGATGTGCTGCACGTGGATTACGCCTTAGTCCTTCCATCCAACCAGGAGTTCTACTTCATTCAATGTCATTAAATCTTCATCTGATACCACGCCTTTCACTGTATTCATAGTTCTATGTGCGCTCACAGAAACAGGTATGTTACCAAAAGCTACGAGGTGTGCGAGTTTGTTGTGTTGTTCCTTGTCTTTTAGTTCGAGGAGCAAATCTCCACTTGACATCTTTGTTACCTTATAACCAGCTCCAATGGTCTCTTTTAGGCACTTGGTCACAAGAAATGGGGAAATTGCTCTAGCTTTCGTAGATTACTGCTCACAGTGAAGGACGTGGAATTTAGGGAAAGTTTCTTTGTTTCTTTTGGCCAGAACAGCGAGGTTGCGTCGGTGCGTACCCTTTTCGAGGCACGATCGGTAGAAAAGGGGTTTGAGGATCCCATGGAAAGAAGTGATTTATTCAGCAACGGCGTCTGCCACCCACCACGGAGCCCAACAAGGGGACGTGACAGAACATATAAACAAGTATGCACAGCGCCAGCAGTATGCCGTTACTATAACCCAATATGGTATACCCAAGGTAGGACAGCCGCACCAGGTTAACCCTTGCCACCAGGAAAAGTTGAAGTGAATAGAAAAGATGAGAAGACAGGAAAGATGAAAAGCGGGAGAAAAAGACGAAGATAGAGAGGAAGACAGGAAAAGGCGACTGCCGATTTGCCCCGGGTGGGTCAGTCCGGGGGTGCCGTCTATGTGAAGCGGAAGCAGAAAAAGTGTGTTGCCTCCGCCGGAGGGCCATAAAGGTCCGAACACCCAGCATCGGCTTAGCCCCCAGGATCCCCCTTTCCCCAGACACGGCTAAGCCGCGCACGGTTACACGCGTAAGGGTCCAAGTCTCATTAGTCTCATGAGTGACGGCGATTACACCGACAAGATACGAACACTGGAAGCTGAATGCTTCATAGTGCACATTAAAGAGCCGCAGGTGGTCAAAATTAATCCGGAGCCCTCCACTATGGCGTGCCTCCTAATCAGAACTGGTTTTGGCACGTAAAGCCCCAGAAAGAAGAAAGAAGAAGAAGAAGAATGTTTCGTGACGGTCCACAGAGTAAGTGAGAGACTAGCGATAATACGTCTTTGCTACGAGCTACCACAAAGTACAGAACATTTAAATTCCAAGCTTTGTGCGCAGCAAGAACAAATTTATCGCAGCAGAGCATACCCGCGAGTGATTACGCTGAAAATAAACAATCAGATAGTGGCCGCACCGAGGAACTTTACTGAGTGAGAAATATGACAAGCCGCTGGTTCAAAATGATTGCCAAATAAAGAACGCAGGGCACACTGATCCCGATTTAATTCATAAGCGGAAAGTTTGGACAGCTTGGAATACATTTCTAGCCCCGCTTTTAGTACAAGCACCGTATACGCTGCTCACGCCGTTTGGACAAGGCGTAATGAGGTCTGAAAGCACTTACATGTCCTCTAAAGCTGTGGCCAAAGCGTCGTGTCGTGCACGCAGTCACCGTCTACGATACGCGTCGAAACAGAGGTTTGCTGCGCCGCGCCGGCGTCACGCGCTTGCATTGTAAACGCGGAGGCAACGGAGGCGGCGGAGGCAAGCAATGGACGCGTAACCACGTGATCAAACATGGCAGCGCCCACGGGAGCGCCACGAAAAGGGTCAATAGTCAATGCGGGCGGCCGCGCACACGAGTGGGAGAAGCACTCCGTCGTTGCACTGTCGTACGCGCAGTCCGCCGCCGGGTCGTAATATGATTTTCAGGTCCGTTTTTGGTAGCTTAGGTAGACGAGCGTGCCTTTTTGGCTTGCCGAAAGCCAGTGGAGCCGTCGCCGGGGTGGTTGAACTGGAAGCACTGTCGGTAGAACCAGCCGGTGGCGCCGGGAGTGGTGTCAACGCCGCGTGTTGGATCTTGGGGTAGGCAGCTTTCCGGCCTTGAAAGGCCCTCTACCACCTTGGGTCGCTATCGAACTCTTCTGGTGTGATATTTTCTCCTTCGACACAGTAGGCCATCTCCAACGACGACTGCATGGCGCCGTACGGGGTAGGAACAGACGCTGGTAGGCTAAGACCTAAGCGGCTGTCTTGGCGTGGGGCTCGTTGCCTTAGGCGTAAAGAACGCCTAGCGCGTCGGCCGCCGCATCAGATGGAAAAGCTCTTCTCGGACACAAAATCCAGTCGGAAAGTTCAGAAAAGGTGAAGACGGGTGCCCGGCACCTTCTCTGACCTTTGGGGTCCGCTTTCAGATCATTTACGGTGAAATATCCGCCTTTTCGGTGAAAAATTTACGGAGCCGATATGAGGTGCGTCCGCTCTGCTCCAACGCTCTGAATTCTCCTGGATGCCAGAATGGACGCGAAGTCGCAATGCTGCCACCGCGAAGCTGCGGTTTGTCCCTTCTGCGGTCGCGTGTTTCACGCACGCTCAGAGTGTCGAACACGGAACTCGGCGTGCAATTTTTCCGGCAAGGACCATTTTGCTGAAGTTTGTCGCTCCAGAAAGTCAAAGCACGCCAAACTCAGTGCCATCAAGTTGCACGATCTGCAGTCACCTGCCAAAGCCGAGTTCGTGGTTGTCGCAGTCGACAATTAGGCTAAACTCATAGTAGACTCAGGAGTTGAGGTTTCCGCAGTACCAAGTGATTTGCCTAGAGTCTCGGCCGAGCTCGACAACATTGATGTAGTTTTGGCAGGGACGGGAGGCCAACCTCTCCATGTACGGGACTCGTATATGGCACGTATGTTTTGGCAAGGGAAGACAAGTTTTCAGCGTCTTTTTGTCACTGAATTCCTTTCTGCACCGCTACTTGGTTTACCAGCTATCCAGGACTTTGAGGTCGTCAAACTCCTTGGTGTCGTGAACGCTCCTGAGCCAACGCTTCATGCCGATCTCTTCCGTGGCTTCGGCACACAACGATATAAGTACATAATTCGCCTGAAGCAAGACGTTCTACCATTCTCACTCAGTTCCCCTCGGCGGATAACTATCCCGCTTCGTGAAGTCGTTCGGCAAGAACAAGAGGCGACGGCGTCATTTGTTGTATTCACAAGCCAACTCTGTGTTGTGGCGAGTTGGTAGTGGTACCTAAGAAGAATGGAATGTATCGTCTGTATGTCGACCTCACTCGACTAAACCAGGGAGTTGTCAGAGAGCGTCACATTCTTCCAGCCGTTGAAGAAGTCCTTGGTCTCCTCGCAGATGCAGCCATTTTTTTCGAAGCTGGATGCGACTGCAGCCTTTCGCCAAATAAAGTTGTCTGTCGCAGAAACGAGACGAGACAGCTGCGTTCGATGCAAACGAAATCAAGATTCTTCTTTTTTTTATTGCTTTTCTTAGCGCGCGCGCCTTTAGAGCCCGCCGTCTTCTTCTTTCTCGTCTTGTCCACTCTCATGAGTTTCAATAGCTTCCGGCCGCGAAAAGTTTCCTTCTCATCAGTGGAAGCAACCTTCGAGTGTGTATAGGTGTTGAACAGGTCTCCGAACGAGTTTTCCTTTGGATTTTAAGAGACAGGAGCGCGGTTTCCCGTCGACTCCAGAATATACTTCAATGACCTTAGCCAGGTTCCAGAAGGATCTAGGAGCACGTGCACCGATCAAAACGATATCTCCTTGGTTCACTGTCATTTCTTGCTTTCTTGCGTTGCACTGCTCTCTCAGTTCTTTCAGATATTCCTTGTTCCATCTCTTCCACCAATCTTTCGTAATTTTTTGCTTATTTCTCCACATTTCTTCTATGCTGATCTTTTTTTTCACTTTCTGTACTGTCTTTGATCCTATGCTTTCCACCTATTATATCAGCCGGCACAATAGGTAGAGGTTCATCTGGTTCGCTGTATACATAGGTCAATGGTCTGTTATTAAGGGCAGCTTCAACTTCAGTTGTTAGTGTTTGCATCTCTTCTCTTGATAACAGTCTTTTCCCAATAACGTTCCTCATTGTTGATTTCATGCTTCGTACCATCCTTTCATAAAAGCCTCCCAACCAAGGCGCTTGTTCTGCGATGTACTTCCATTTGATTTGATCCTCTTGGCTTGCTCTTTTGGAGAATTCTTTCTGTAGTTCTTTTATCATACGATTGATGTCTCTGTTGGCCTTCTTGAACGTCCTTGCGTTGTCACTGTAAATGACGCAGCATAGCCCTCGTCTCACAGTAAATCTTCGGAATGCATGTAAGAATGCTTCTGTTGTCGTGTTGTCTACAACTTCGAGATGTACAGCTCGTGTGGTAGCACATACAAATATTGCAACGTACTGTGTTGTAGTACCTTTCATCGCGTCCTTTATAAGTAACGGACCCGCGAAATCCACTCCGATCACTTCAAATGGTTGTCACTCGTTGACTCTGTCAGCAGGAAGTGGTGCTGTTTCTTGGTGTAGTGGTCTAGCGTCAAATCATTGGCACTTTAGACATCCATGAATTATCTTCTTCACGAGCTGTCTTCCTTGTATTATCCAGTACTTAGTTCGAAGCTGTGATAATGTGACGCTTATTCCTCCATGCAGCGTGAGTTGATGGATATGGCGTACCAGCAGCTTTGTACCAGCCGTCCACTTTGACAGCACAATAGGATGTCTTTCGTTGTATGATAATCCACTTTGAAGTAGCCAACCATTGTGTCTTATCAAACCTTGATCGTCTTCAAAGACTTCCGTATCATGAAGAAACATCCTTGTTGTCTTCGTAGGAATGCTCTTGCTCTGTACTATGTTTTCTCGTATATGTTGTTGTTCTAGCTTGATTATTGTCGTCTCAGCATTCTTCAGTTCCTCAAAACTCAGATCTGCGATGATCGGTCTCTTTTTTTGTATATTCCGGATATACCTGAGAACCCAAGCTGTGACTCTGAGTAAGCGTATGTATGTGCCATACTTCTCCGCATCAATCACTGCCGTACTTGAGGTGCATGTGTTAATCGCATAACATTCACCATGCTCAGTGTCGTCTTCTGCTTCTGTTTGTTCTGTAGTTTTCTTTTTCAGAACTGACCATTTTGGACCATGCCACCATAGCTCTGAGTTTATCAGACGCTCTGCGCTTACACCTCTAGTCATCAAATCAGCCGGGTTTTCTTCACTTGCAACGTAATTCCACTCTGACAGTTTCGTTTTTTACTTTATCTCCTTCACTCTGTTTTCGACAAAATTGTCTCGTTTTTTCTTTCCGCGTAACCAACTGAGAACAATGGTCGAGTCTGTCCAATATCTCGTTTTGTTGAGTTTTCTTACAAATCCTCTTCTGATATATTCAGAGAGGCGTGCAGATAACGTCGCAGCCATTAGCTCGAGTCTCGGCAAAGACATTTCTTTCATTGGAGCTATTCGTCCTTTTGCTATGAGTAGCTCAGCCTGTTTTTGGTTTTCGTAGGTGTTTATCAAGTAGGCTGCTGTTCCGTAAGCGTACGGGCTTGCATCAGAAAACAAATGAAGATCCATGTGAAGAGGCTGGCTGCCTTGGTTAATATCAAACCATCTAGGTATGCTGAAGTCATGTATTAATCGTAGCTCTTGAATCCAGTTACTACACGATGCCGTTTCATCTTCTGGTAGTGGGTCGTCCCAAGATGTTCCCTTCCTCCACATGTTTTGTATTTGTCGCTTAGCTGTCACTGTGAATGGAGTGAAGACGCCCAGAGGATCGTATATTCTTGCTGTTAGCTGTAGCATTTGCCTCTTAGTAATTGGACCGCTCGTATCGATGTCCTTTGTGTCAAAAGATGGGAGGTACAATCTATCTTCCTCGTAATTCCATTTGATGCCAAGTACCTTTATCTGGGTTGAGGTTTCCATGCCTGTGTTTTCCTCTTGTATGTTTATAGTTCGCTGTAATCCAGGCTCATTAGTTTTGAACTTTCTGAGTGTCATTGACGCCTCTTGAAAAATGTCTTTTGACTCTTTATAAAGTTTTTTGCTTATTCTGATGAGTTGGCTCCCAGTATCACGTCGTCGACGTAAATGTTGTTCTTCAGCTGCCTAATTGTTTCCGGAAAGCTATCTTCCAACTTCCTTAGGTGGTTTTGTACAGTTGCTGCAAGTAAGAAAGTACTCGGAGCTGTCCCAAACGTAACTCTTCACATTCTCCATGTCACGACTTTTGCGTCGCTACCGCTTGGAATTCTGTCCCACCAAAGAAAACACAATACGTCTCTATCTTCTTCGTGCATTGAAATCTGCAGAAATGCTTTCTCTATATCAGCTGTCATTGCTATGTGATGGTGTCGGAAGTTCATCAGCATATGCACCAGATCACAATTGAGATTTGGTCCTGTTTCGAGGTTATCGTTTAAATTAAACCCTTTTGTCGACGATGAAGATGCATCAAATACAATTCTTATCTTTGTGGTTTGTCGATCTTCCCTTATCACTGCCTGATGCGGCATGTAGTAGCAGTGTGTCATCAGTCTACTTTTTTTCGTCGACCACTTCTGCTACTCCACTATTAAATAATATCTGATAGCACTGTCGTAGCGCCGGAGTATGCTTTCGTCCTTCTGTAGCCGTCGAGTGAGTTGTCGTAATCTGTTCATAGCTACGCTCTTGTTTTCATCAAGTTCCACGTTATCTTTCCATGGAAGTCTGACAGAATATCGCTTCTCTTCAAATTTTAAGTGCCTCTTGAAGTGTTGAATCACTGCCTCTTCTCTCCTGGTTTCTTTCTCAGGGCACTTTATGCCTAGATTTTCAATATCCCAGAAATGGCTGAGTTCTGTCTGTATATCGCAGTTATCCACGTTGACGTTAAGTACCATTACGGTTGACTTCTCCATTATTGTTGCTGATATCCTAGCTTCACCTTGTACTGTCCAGCCGAATATGGTTTCTGCTGCTGTCAACCTCTCTTCTAGTCTTCGGATCCTACCTGTCATTACGTGCCAATACTGGTCTGATCCAATAAGTATCCAATTCTATGCATGATGTCCCTTTACATGAAACGTCAGCCAGCTTGAATCCGTCCTCTTCATACTTCTTTTGCAGTGAAATAGGCAGGAACGGTAATCTTTCTGTTGAAATTATGTCTACCTCCAGTGCTTCCAGTACCACTTGTTTCACTACTGGAGATACTTTTCAGTTTAGTTCAACTGAATTCATGACTTTTCATTTTGACTCCTCCGAATGAGCCTATCGTGAGTCTTTCTTTCGTTTAACCTTACAGCCAAGTTTCTCAAGATAGGCTTTTCAGTATGAATGATCTTTGGCTGCCAGTATCCAGTAGAACACGACAATAACATGACTGCCTTCTACTTTCTGCTAATGCAACTGCAGTCTGCAGAATACACTTGATGAGGTGTTCATAAACTGGCATGTAAATGTTTCTCTTCTTGATTTTCACTTTCACAAGAGTAGATGTTGTACACTGTGCTGTCAGTTCTTTGCTTCGGCACATAGACGTCGCATGCCATTTTGACATATCTTGCACCAATGTTTGCCTTACATATTTTAGCAGTTATGGCGAGGCCTGGTACAGCGGAAACATCTGTTTGCCTCTCTGAGCTTCATTTTTTGTCTTCATAAGGCATTGTTTTCCTACAATCATCAGTATAATGAGTTGTATTGTTGCAAAATATGCAAAACTTTGCAGCTGTACTTGAAAATTAACAGTTCTTGTATGCTGCTTACTCTCAGCCCTGTGGCTGTAGCTTTCTCTCCTTTCTGTTGACAAGTCCTCTTCTCTACTTGATCTTCGATGTATTTCATCAAGCGCCTAAGAATGTCTTCTTGACGTATAGCCACATTCTGATCTCGTGATGAAGATCCACTGAACGCTTCTCTTTGTTTTAACTGGAATCCAATGTACATATCCACTGGCAAAGCTCTTTCAGGATCGGAAGCAACATCGATGCATAGGACTCGCTTTTCAATCCTAAGGACTCCAATCCACGTATGTGCACTTGCACCTTTTGTGACAGCTTTCTTAAACCGTCAATGTCGTTGCAGCTCGCTACTGTATTCAAGTTAGTCAGTTCTTTCATGTGCATTTCTACCAGCACGTCATCTTTTCCGTACCTCTTCTTGAGTATATCAATGGCATTGCTATAGTTACTGTCGGAAAATTGTAGTCCCTCCACGGCAGCTGCCGCTTTTCCGTTAGTGATGACAGAAGGTATGTAAATTTCCGATTTTCGTTCAAGTCGGTTCTTTCGTGTACAGCTGTTTCAAATTGCCGCAAAATCTCTGGCATTTCATTTTGTCGCCGTCAAACTTCATTAGTTCTAGCTTCGGTAGCTTCACTATTCGTGCTGCTGAGATTGTCTAGCTTCGCCATTGAAATTGGTTTGCTCCCTCGCTGTTGCCGTACTTCTTGCCGAGAAAGGTACGCGTTGATGTTGTGCAGAGCACTTATTATCTTTAGCTCGTACTCATTTGTTTTCGCAAACTCCGAGTCAGCTGTTTCCGGGCGTTATGAACTGCTCCATCTGCTCGTCCGCTTTCTTTAGCGAGTCTGCAATACCTTTAATCTGGCTGGCTATCAGCGACATCGCTGTAGGATCTTGATTCTCCTCCAGTTTCTTTTCAGCATCGCTCACTAGATTGTTATTTGCGTCCTCAGCGTTTTTCGCTTCTTCAAAATCACTTCTCTGTTCATCTTGAATAACTGAGGAAACTGCTGGTCGCTTACAGATTTCTAGCGGCGAGACGTCATCCGAATCTTGGTCGCCCTCTGTGTCCGTGCCGCTCCTTGCCGTCGATGTCTCGTCTCGCTGCCGTTGGTTCGCTCTCGGGCTCCTCTCGTCCGTCTTCTGTGGCCAGTCCGTCGTTCTGGTAGTCCGTGGCCAGTCGGAAGAGGAGTAGCCGCTAAAATCCTGGTCACGGCACCATGTCGCAGAAACGAGACGAGACAGCTGCGTTCGATGCAAACGAAATCAAGATTCTTCTTTTGCTTTTCTTTATTGCTTTTCTTAGCGCGCGCGCCTTTGGAGCTCGCCGTCTTCTTCTTTCTTGTCTTGTCCACTCTCATGAGTTTCAATAGTAGCTATGCTGTCGGCAAGCATATTACCCTCGATGCCTCTGTGGCCAGTACCCAGCATATTGTGATATGTTGAGAGATAGTACAAAGCGCAGAGCACTGAATAAAGTTCAGTAAAAACAGGATTTTTATTCCTTTGTAGAGAGTTGAGGCTTTTCACACGCTTAATGAATCTGTAAAAATTATCCTTTTTGTAGCTTTATTTCCTTGACGTGTCTAACAGCCGACAAAAGTGCGTAGGCTTCCGCCGTAAAGATACTTGTTTCCGGATGCAAAAGCCGGATACCGAGAAGGATGGGCCGACTGCAGCATAAGAAACGCCAGCATGAAGACTTAGAAGCATCGGTGTAAGATTCCGTGCACGAATACTTGGACCGGAGCTCCAGAAAATGCATTCTAATATGTGCCATGGTGCGTGTTTCGTAACCTCTATGAGCAATGTGTCGCATATTTATGAGCGCCACAGCACCGGTACTACTGGCATGGCTGGAGCCATCAGAGGGTTTTCAAGAAGTGGAACAGCCATTGCTTCGCTGAGGTTCCTCACGCGCAGTGAAAAGGGTTCTCTCACTGTTGGACGATTCTGGAAAAGTGTGGCACAAGTTTATACGTTTACGGTTTTGTTACAAGGGTGTTCACGGTTAGAGGTGCCTTCAGGAAATACATGATACTGGACAACAATCTTTGCAGATTGAGTGACCACTCATTAGATTCACATAGAGAGCTTTGTACCGGGCTAGTTCGGAAGGCTCCTGTGGCAAGGCATATGCCTAAACGATGAATTGGATCAAGCATTTTAGGGCACTCGGTGTAGCAGACTGATACACCATGCCCGTAGTCTAAACGCGATCGTACAAGACTTTGTAGAGATTCATTAAGCTCTTCTGTCACTACCCAAACTTGGGTGCGAGAGAATTTTCAGTATGTTCATTGTATTCAGGCTCTTGGCATTCATGTATTTTACGTGGGGGATAAAACTTAGTTTTGAGTCGAGTATGATGCCCAGAATCTATGTTCTTTGTTCACAGGAATGTGCTGTCCTTGCAGTTCGATAGTGGGATCAGGGAGCATCTCTTTTCCTTGAAAAAAGGACACAGGAGCTCTTATATGGATTGACCTTGAACCCATTTTTGTCTGCCCATTTGAATACTTTCTTCAGCCCAAGCTGTACTTGCCTCTCGCAGACTGCAAGGCTACAGGATTTAAAACCTATCTGTACATCGTCTTACATAAAAGAATAGAAAATGGTTGTTGGAGGTAGCGAATAACGAACGCGTGTTCATCTTCACAATAAAAAGCCTGCAGCTCAGGACGCCTCCCTGGGGTACCCCAGTTCCTGTGTGAATGGACGCGAGAGTGTGTTGCCTATTTTTACGCGCGAAAGTGTGTTTCGAGAGGTAGCTCTCAATAACATTCAACATGTTCCCCCTGATACCCATTTGTGCCAGGTCTCGGAGGATTCCATAGCGCCACGTGGTGTCATAAGCCTTTTCCATGTCAAGTAATATTGATAAAAAGAACTGTTCATGAACGAAGGCATCGCGAATATTAGCCTCGACACGCACGAGGTGGTCGGTTGTAGACTGGCCTTCTCTGAATCCGCATTGGTAGGGATCAAGCATTTTGTTTGATTCGAGGTAATGTAGAAGGCGATTTGATCATTTTTTCAAACAACTTGCAGAGGCAACTTGTTAGTGCTATCGGGCGATAGCTTGTTACTATAGCCGGGATCCTTTACCCTGTTTTAACACAGGGATTACAATAGCTTCTTTCCATGAAGATGGAAGCTGTCCAGCTGTCCAGAGAGTATTAAAGAGTGCCAGCCAGTGTGATTGTGTGTCTCGGTGAAGTTGTTTAATCATCTCATACATAACTCTGTCGGGACCCGAGCAGGTGGTTCTGACATGAGTTTAGGGAGGCTTGCAGCTCGGCAACGCAGAAAGGCCGGTTAAATGGTCGTTTAGGCTACATTACGGTTGAGTGACTTCCATTCCTCCATTTCTTGAATTTCATAAAAGACAAGGAATAGTGCGTAGAGCTAGAAACCCACTCAAAGTGCTCACCAAGAGCTTCGGTCCCGGTCCTGAGACTGTTTCCTTGTTCATTTACCAAGGGCAACGGATGGATTTGTGTGCCGTTCAACCTTCTCAGCCCATCCCAGACTTTCCCTTCCTGAGTGTACGAATTAATACCAGAGAGAAACCTCTCCCAGCTTGCCCTTCTTGCTTGCCTTCAAGTCCTTCCCTGAGATTTATTTGTTTGAAAGCAATAAGGTTCTCCGCATTAGGATATCGACGGAGAATGCCCCATGCTTTATTTTGTTTCTTACGCGCCTCTCTACAGTGATCATTCCACCAAGGGAGTTGTCTTTTGCATGAGTTACCATTTGTCTGTTGGAATGCATTTTCTGCTGCGTCTATTATAAAAGCGGTAAAATACGCAACCGCGTCGTCTATGCTAAATCAACTGATAAAACCTTGTGATAAATAACTTGCTTCTTTAAATGATCCAGTTGGCCAATGATAGCTTCCACCGAGGACAATTTGGAGGGCATTCGTGTTGCTGTATTAGCTTTGTATGAGCGTTAAAGCGCCCCGGTGATCACGATATGGTTACTGCGAGCTGGGTCCTATGAGGCTGTAAACTTGCCTGTTTTATGTGAGTTGAGTAATGTGGGCGTACTATAAATGGAGCAAATGGTTGAGCTGTGATATAAGCAAATATTGCTCGCACAGGACACGGAGCCTCGAGAGGCATTTGAAGGGCTAACTGTTAGCAAGCGACGGACCTGTCGACAATAATTGCCACCCCGCCAGACGAGGCAACAGCTTGTTCAGTCCTTGCGAAAATATGCGTACTGCCGGAGAAAATTCGCTTGTCTGGGATTTAGATGTGCTCCTGGACACAGAACACCTTTGGCTGATATCGAGATAACAGTTCAGTTATGTCTACATTACGGATTAGTCCTCTGATATTCCAGTGCATGGTGCGGATTTTCAGCTTCTCACTCCAATACAACTCGAGGGACGACTTTTCTTCTGCGGCTTTCTGCCACGCAGCTGTCTCTCTCTGTCGCACCTGAAGCCATGTTCCCCTGTCCATGGGGTCCCTCAGCTTCTGCCGCCTCCTCCAGACAGATCGTCGGTAACCCAAACGCCGACGCCGTGCAGCCGTTCTTCTTGTCCATTTCGTCGACTTGTCGGTCGCGAAACCGTGTGTGACCATCATCTGTCGTGCGACATTCTCCCCCGGAAGCCTCAGCAGCCGATTCTCGTATGTCGCCTTTGCCACCGCCCTCTTCGCGCTGAAGGAGGACCATCA